>NC_091751.1:818846-911346 GCF_043380555.1 Nothobranchius furzeri | reverse complement strand
AAATCCAACCGCTGCGCTAAATCCAGCCGCTGCGCTAAAGCCAGCCGCTGCGCTAAATCCAACCGCTGCGCTAAATCCAGCCGCTGCGCTAAATCCAACCGCTGCGCTAAATCCAGCCGCTGCGCTAAATCCAGCCGCTGCGCTAAATCCAACCGCTGCGCTAAATCCAGCCGCTGCGCTAAATCCAACCGCTGCGCTAAATCCAGCCGCTGTGCTAAATCCAACCGCTGTGCTAAATCCAGCCGCTGCGCTAAATCCAGCCGCTGTGCTAATGATACAAATGTGCCAAAAAGCTCCCCAAAGAGCACCCGTGGTTCCGAAACCATAAAAACATTTTTCCTCTGATTAATGTGGTATTCTTAGGTGCATGGCTCTCCTTAGCAGACCACCAGATGAGATGTTCAATCAACTATGCATGACTTGACCTTAATGGATTTTTCACTGGCAGGCTTGGGTTGGTTATTAGAGAAGCAGCTCATGTGGAACAACCTTGTCCCCTTGGGAAGGGAATTACACCAGTTCAGAGGAAACCCACATTATGGCATGAGGAAAAACCGAGAGAAGGGACATTTCCTCTGCTCTCATACATCTTTTAGTTTAAAAGGTTCAAATTGGGAGATCACAGAAGACAAAAACAAACAAAACAATCTGCTGCTGCTGGATGATCTACCGTACTTAAAAGAAAGAAACACTTTAATATGTTTTTATTTTTCCATGATAATGTCTGAAAATATTGCACAAAGTCACTTGATGACTTGCATCGTCATTAGGGTTAAACTACTCGTTAGATTTAGCTGCAAAATGTTTAGAGTCGCCTGAATTAAGCTGCAGTGCAAGTAGAAAGGTTTCATCGTGCCTCTGGTGAAAATGGTGACCAACAATGTACACCAAGCAAAAGCAAGCTCTGTTTACTCTGTTCCAATCTGTATTCATCAGTAAATAAACAAACAAAAGGGCCTATTGTTGAATTAATGTCCTCCTCCAGCTGTGCTTACTAATTGGGATAATAAGCTGAATTGTTATCAACACCCCATAAGCTGTGCAAGCGCCTAGCTGAGGCTCATTCTCGCTCTCGCTGCTTTAATGTGAGAACTAATACGACGTTTCAGCCGTTCACTTGTTGCAACAGACATGAAAACTTAAAAATGAAATAAAGAGCTTAGAAAAAGTGTTTGAATAAAAGTTTCATGTAAAACAGTTGGTTCTGGCCCACTTTCTCATGGAAAAATAAAGAAGAACCCTGACTCAGCCTTTTCACTAGATGAGTCATAGAAATGCAAACACTTGTGTATTTTCTGTTCTTTTGGTGCAACTCACATGCCGACCACCAGTTTCCACGATTGAATATAAATCACTGTTATGGTTCAGATACCTGATTTTAAGTATCAGTTTGGACTGTTTATTGAATATTCCTACAATACATTCAGTAAAATAGAATCACTAATAACATCTAACTGAATGTAGCAATATATCGGTATAAATATCGTATCGCCAGAATTTCACCGATACACATCCTTAATTAATACATTTTCAAAAATAATGAAAAACAAAGTGCAACATAAAAAAACATGGATATCAATAACTCAGGCAACATATTTACTGTGATCCAATAAACGTTGACTGATGTTTCTACAAAGGTCAGGACTCCACTGCCGACCTTAACCAAATGCATCTAAAGTAGCCCCATTATTACATCTGACAGTACAGACTCTCCTCCTCATCACATTTCTAGTATGAGACAAATTTCCAAGGTTTTCCCTCAACGTTGTCAATTTAAAGCAAAATGGAAATTAGATTCAAGTCGGGCTCAAATTGGTTTCTTCGCTTCACAGACAGTCATTAGACAGCCTTGAAATAAAGTACGTGGTCTCATCTGTCTGACAAAAGAAAAACATAAACCACAAACACCTACTCCTTCCTGTTCTACATCCTGGTGAGGTTTATTTCTCTGTAACATCTCACACACTTTTAAGGGTCATTGAGGTTGTGGTCAGAGTGGCCATTAGCACGGCTTTCAGAGACGAGGACCTCTGGCACAGAATGCTTTCTTCATCTGACCTCTGAATGCTGAGCCTCAACCTCAAACCACACATATAATCATAGGATTCAATTAGAATACATCTAAATGACCCAAACCTCTCTACAACGCCTTAAATGACCAAAACATCAAGCTGATTCACTCGATTTCCATTAAGCTTCCTGTAATTGTTAATTTTATTATTTGCATGAAAAAAATGGCTTTTTCAGTTGTACCATGAGGTACAATAACCTCATTAAGACGAAATATGTGCTTGTCTGGTATTGAAGGAATACCCATACCCCTCATTCACAGCCATGGGGGCATTATAGTGTTTTTCACCACGACACCACATGTCCACATTAAATCCACCTTTACATTTCTTATTTTAGTTTTTACACAACACAGTTGTCCCCAAATTCAAATAACAAGATTGGATGTTTAAAGATGTCCTTTGCTGAAAAACCATTTTTTACTTATTATTTTAGAAAATGACCGGTCACTCTGAATTTACGTAACATGCAGGCTGAATTAGATGTTTGTGTCCTTCTGATAGAAAATTAACGGTGAAATTCTAGGATAAGAAAAGTCTGACAGATCTATGTCAAACTGCCACCTGGTATTCATGGACTTACCCATCTTGACTTGTGATGGGGAAGGCTGTTGTTGGTTTAGCGTTCAGGAAAAAGCAGAGCATGTCTCAGCTAGTAGAAGCTAACCATTAGCATTAGCAACAACATGGCTCCTTCAGGCTTGTTTTATTTGCAGAGATAAAACACCAACGTTGCAAACAGAGACATCAGGGGTGGACTGGCCATCTGGCATACTGGCCAATTCCCGATGGCTTGTGGGCTGGTGGAGTTGCCCCCCCCCCCCCACACACACACACACACACACACACACTCACCCCCCACACCACACCCCCTTCCCTCTTGGAGAGATGCCAGTCCAGGCTGGGAGTCAGTGGTAGAGCCGTGTTGCTGTAAGCCAGTTTGAGGTGAGATGTCCAAACATCAGGATATAAGACTCCAAATCCTGCTTCCTGAAGCTACTTTCTCATCTGGCTAAATTCTCCATGCTTAAACAAGTGTACCAGAGCTTTTTTTTCTCCAAGAGTACTTAAATACATATATTCCTAATATAGACAACTAAACATGCATGACGGCAGCCTGCCATCTCGCTCCCAACACGCTCCAGAGCTCGTCCACTTACTTCATAGCTGGTGGCTAAGTCAGCATTGTTTACTTGATCTCCACAAACACTACTAAAGGGGATGCACTTCTGCACGCGCATTACAGAGACAACATGCTTCTAAGAGGGCTTCTTTTCTAACATAGGTCTCCTTCAGCTGGTAATCTGTGGCACCATACATGCGTTTCCTCAGCTCCAGCTAACCGTCCTTCGCCAGCCATGGCTAAAGAGCAGCTAGTGATGTCCATCTCCACCGTTGCTCACACCAGCCATGCACCACGATTTGCTGGTGGCTAATTCCCATCTGTACCTGGTCGGCCCTGCCCGGGTAGCTCCAGTCGGCCCCAGCCTGGCCCGGTTAATTCCACACATCTTTGCTTAGGTACGCAAGGAATGCAGTCAGAGACACTTTCAGCTTCTGGGTAATCAGCATGATAATGAATGATAATGACTTGAGCATGCCTTAAGCCCATGTGGGCTCATTCGAGCCACCAATCAGAGGCTTGCTCTAATGGAAGGTGTGAATTTGCTGTCAGCAGTGGGTGTGTTGGCCCTGGTCGGCCTGAAGCAGACCCCCTCAGAAAGAGGGCTGAAAAACAGTCTTGTTGCACCCTGAAAACGGCAGGCCACCAAGATATGTAAGCAAGCTATGCTATCCGGGCCGGGCCGACCAGGTACAGATGGGAATCTCCACAGCATGTCCCCAGCTGCGGCCAACCCTCTTTCACTAGCCATGGCTAACAAGCAGCCAGTGATCGCTCCATATCCATCAGCTGGTAGCTAAGCGACAGCCAGCATGTCTACAGCGCTGGTCCCAGATCCACGTGACAACGAACATCCCGGCTGATGTCACCCCTCCTCCGTGTGTGAATCGGTGACAGCTTCAAGGTCTGACAGAACTAGCTTGCTTCCTACGGGACTGATAAGTTGATATAAAAGTCATGATTAAAAAACTTTTTGATGCTTTGTGTGGGTTAGGCCAGAGAGATTGAATGATTGTACTATCAAGCTCATGCTATGCTGGAGGTTGTTGCCAAGTGGGCCACCGTAGTTGCAATACTTTCTCTGAACTGCGTGGCACTAAAGAGTCACATTTTATCATGACTTCAATGGAGTTCACACACGGGCCTTTAAAGAAGGATCTACAGTTTAGAGATGCCATGTTTATCACTTGCAAAAGGCCCAGATTGTTGGAAAGTGTGTGTTATTAATGTCATTTCTTTATTGCCCCTATGTAATAAAGCTTTATGTGTAGAGCTGTGATTATACATTTAGACATTGCATTGTGAGAATGCTGGTCATGATTCTGTCAACATGGTGAGATTATTCTGTTGTTTTTATTTTATTTTAATGGTCAATCTAACTCATATAAAACAATTAAAGGAGGTAATTTTAGTAAAAAAAACATTTGTAATGAAATGCTTGTAACAGCTGGGGGTTTGGTCCTCATCAAAACTGTCAATAGCACAAAGATTTAGCAGGCTCTGCTGGAGTCCCTTTTTATGTACTCCATATGATTTATGAGCTACTTTCCAGTGTAACTGTTCCCACATCAGGAAGGTCTATATTGTTCCCAGCCGGCTATGGATGCTTCTACCGCTAATGGATGGCTTTGTTCAGCTGTGGAAAAAAAGTTCATTTTAACAATCTCAAATCTATATTTCATTACAATGATGTCACGTTGGACTCCACCCTCCTCACTCGAACTCTCCTTCATTGATCTCTAACAGTTTGAGCTTCATAGATGGTAATAAATGATCCCCACGTTGGCCTTTTTCAAGAGTCACCTTTCATTATGGATGTAATCAACCACAGCTATTACAGTAGCAAAAGGGGCGTCACCCTGTGAATCTTCATCACTCAAAGTTTTTTATTTAGCAATTTTAACTTAATTATTGCAACACAGCAGACAGAGAGCAAAGACGTCATGAATGTGCTCCAGAAACAGAAGAATTTGTCTCACTCAGCTGCTCATGGTTCTCCAATATGTCTTAGTTAACAAAAGCAGTGACTGTAACGTTTACACACTCTCTCTGTTTATCTCTACTCTCACACACACACACACACACACTTTTGACTCACATCTTCCAATAACAAATACAGGTTAAGTTCCTACGTAATTACCTCAGTGTGTTTACACATAAATAAAACTACACGTGTACCCTTGTTTAGCTCTAAAAGAGCAATGGGGGCATCTTTATTCTCTGCCATTAATGTCCTCTCAAGCAAAACTGATGAATGTGTCAGACCAGTTGAGAAAAAGATGGAGGGAATGTTTCAATGACAGAAACCTGAATTTTTCCCTGTCTGTCTACAAGTGTAAACACATCTGACATTTTGAAATGACCTTATCCTTTTATTTGGCTGCTTGATTCTGACAGTGATGGATAAGGTGTTTGTTTCTTTATATGAAATGATGCTGGTTAACAAGGCGACCTTCTTACTGTAGCTCAAAGCAGATTAAAATTAACATGCTCTACAGAGAGTGTCACATTGACAGTTTTCTCAATAAAGACTTACTGTTCATCTATTTAAAGAAAAAAATGACACTTTTCCTATTTACTCATGATTGGATTTTGTTACGTACAGTGCCCCTTTTCACCACAAGATGGCCTCAGTGGCTTCTGCCTCACCTGTCTCCCGGTGCCCAGCTGTGGGTAATTTGACAATCACCTGAGCAGCTGTTAAAAGCTGCTCTCTTGCCCTCATTGAGGAGAAGGTACAGGGAAGTGTTCAGACATCTCTCTTCTGCTCGTGTGCTTGGGTGTGTGTTGCTTCTTGATATTTCGGTGTTTTGGTGGTTTACTCTTGATAATGAGGATTTCAGATAACTTTGACTTCGGACTGGCCTTTGACTCCCCTTTTGGATTTCCCCCGAGCGTCTCTGCTTACCAGGACGTCTCTTGATTAGTTTATATATATATATTGTTAGATATTTTTCCTCCTCCCAGCCCTTTTGGCGTGGCGCTTTATGTTAGTCCTTTTTCCCTGTTGTAGGCTCTTTGTTAATAAAAATCCTTTGTTTTGTATCGCGTCAGACCCGTGCCACAACCCGTGCACGCGCATTGGGTCCACAGCGCGCGTGTGAACGGGACTCGCGAGCGAAATATACATGGCGAGAGGTCATTTGTGCACTGAGAGAGAGCAAACTGTGTCTGTGAGCGCACAAGGATGTGCACAAGTGACAAACCTGCGTGCGGGCGTTGCCAACGAGCACACGGCAGAGGAAAACGTGCGCGCGCGGCAGCCTCTGCGCGCTCGTTTTCTAATTCCGCTCGCTCGGCTGTGAGGAGTTTTGGCACTCTGGAGGCGTGGCCTGTGGCAGATCTTCCCTGTCCTCTGATTGGTTAGTTTACCCCGCACTTTACTCTCTAGCTATCTTTATAAAACAATCTGAGATTCAGTAGTTGCTGTCATAGCTCAGCTGGGTGAGCGGGTGACTCTCACTCTGGAGGATCCAGGTTCAAGTCCGGCCAAGGAACATAGAGTTGATGTCATATTAATTTTTCCTAATTCCTGTGATATTATTTTACAGTTGTGACCGTTCAACTGTCATTAAACGTCCGAATGTTTGCTGGGCAGTGTTTTAAAAAGTGCACATAAGCTAGATGGTTTTAACCAGGTAAAAATAGACTTGTGGGTGTAGGTATGTTCAAGTTTAAAAAGTTCTTGCCTCATTAATGAATTGTTTATTTTTTTCAGCATTTAATTGACAAATTATCCTTTCAAATAATTAATTGATGAGTTACATAATTGTCCATTTAGAATTGTTGAATGGACTGAGTCAAGTTTGGTGCACTTTATATATTTCAAAACATGTTTTTTTTTATTTATGCATATAAATAATTTTAATGTTAATTTAATGAAATATTTCTATTTTTTCATTACCTCACCCTTGTTTTGACAAAAACGGGACCTTGCTGGATAATATCATGGAGAAACTATTTGTTCACAGTACATGGCTCAGTGAGGATCTGTGTACCAAAGGAGGAGATACTCAGAAATCTGTCTGCAGATTGTTACAACCCAGACTGGAAGTGGTGGGCTGTAATAAGAAAGGAGACCAAACAGAGGAGTGGGGGTTCAACAACTGATTTATTTAACAAAAGTAAGGATTTACTAAAGCAAGTTAGTGAACAGAAAATGGCCATCTCAAGGTTTTACTCGGATGTCCCTCAGCAGGGTGCAGCACTGTTGAAGGTCATCTGAATGAAAGCTTGATATGCAGCTTCTTTATGAAAGTGTGTAAATATACAGTGTGGTTGCCGTACATATGTTGAGGTTCTCAGACATCAGGCTTCTTTGCCCAGGCCTTCACTAGTGGGCTATTTTAAAAGTTGGTAAGGAGAAAAACCACAGCATATAGCTGATTGTTTACAAATGCAAGGAGGGGAATAACAATCAAAATGCTTGTGTTCTTGGACCAGATGAATGGAGCGCTCCACATGCACTCAGAGATGTTATGGCTTCTGTTTCTATAACTTTACATGCAGACATTTGAGGTTTGCCAGAAAGAAAAGCTGGCCTGTACACTTTGCAGGGCACAATGTCAGCAATGCAGAAACCCCTGTCTACCATGATGACCATCTCTAGTTGTAGCATTTTCATCACACCAGATTCCCAGGTTGGTCGCTGATAGTTCCAGCATACAGTGCTGAGACAAAGGTTACTGGCCTATGTGGCACAATCCAAATGAGCCTCTTCAGAGTGCAGTTGAACTTGAGGAAAATATATGACTCTGGAAGAGAGGGGAATATGGCCATTGACACCTCAGATCAGTGCAGTCAAGATTTACTGGTGTTTGGGTAGTCCTGAACGTGTTGTGATGCCCCCACCGTCTCATTGGGTTTTCATTTGTGTTTAATTGTGTTTTTCTTCTGTTGTAGGCAGCTCGTTAAGCAGCCTTGGAGGCACCTGGGCTCAGGGTGTGGTGCTGCCTACAAAGCCTACTGTTTTTCTGCTTTCACTGGGTCTCTCCTGTGTGGTGGAGAGTCCTCACTGGCCATTTTCTGTTCACTAACTTGCTTTAGTAAATCCTTACTTTTGTTAAATAAATCAGTTGTTGAACCCCCACTCCTCTGTTTGGTCTCCTTTCTTATTACAGCCCACCACTTCCAGTCTGGGTTGTAACAATCTGCAGACAGATTTCTGAGTATCTCCTCCTTTGGTACACAGATCCTCACTGAGCCAAGTACTGTGAACAAATAGTTTCTCCGTGATATTATCCAGCAAGGTCCCGTTTTTGTCAAAACAAGGGTGAGGTAATGAAAAAATAGAAATATTTCAATAAATTAACATTAAAATTATTTATATGCATCATTAAAATAAAAAAAAACATGTTTTGAAATATATAAAGTGCACCAAACTTGACTCAGTCCATTCAACAATTCTAAATGGACAATTATGTAACTCATCAATTAATTATTTGAAAGGATAATTTGTCAATAAAATGCTGAAAAAAATAAACAATACATTAATGAGGCAAGAACTTTTTAAACTTGAACATACCTACACCCACAAGTCTATTTTTACCTGGTTTAAACCATCTAGCTTATGTGCACTTTTTAAAACACTGCCCAGCAAACATTCGGACGTTTAATGACAGTTGAACGGTCACAACTGTAAAATAATATCACAGGAATTAGGAAAGAATATTATGACATCAACTCTATGTTCCTTGGCTGGACTTGAACCTGGATCCTCCAGAGTGAGAGTCACCCGCTCTCCCAGCTGAGCTATGACAGCAACTACTGAATATCAGACTTTTTTATATAGATAGAGAGTAAAGTGTGGGGTAAACTAACCAATCAGAGGACAGAGAAAATCTGCCACAGGCCACGCCTCCAGAGTGCCAAAACTCCTCACAGCCGAGCGAGCGGAATTAGAAACCGAGCGCGCAGAGGCTGCCGAGCGCGCAGAGAGGCTGCCGCGCGCGCACGTTTTCCTCTGCCGTGTGCTCGTTGACAACGCGCGCACGCAGGTTTGTCACTTGTGCACATCCTTGTGCGCTCACAGACACAGTTTGCTCCCTCTCAGTGCACAAATGACCTCTCGCCATGTATATTTTCGCTCACGAGTCCCGTTCACGCGCGCGCTGCCATGTATATTTCGCTCGCGAGTCCCGTTCACACGCGCGCTGTGGACCCAATGCGCGTGCACGGGTTGTGGCACGGGTCTGACGCGATACTTTTGAGACACACTTACTCTGTTATTATTTCACCTACACACAACATCTTTTACTCCCTCCTTCACATCACTCCTAGCGAGCTGAGGGACGTAACAAATATCAACATTCAGTACTTGTTGCTAGGATAATTGTCATTTTGTGTCAAATCTTAAAGGTGCAATATGTAAGAATAAAGTAGAAATGATATCCTGTGGTCAAATTTGGTTCTGCAGTCTTTTTTTCTAAACAAAGCATCGCTTTCTCACTGCTGTTCTGTGAGTTTCATGATTGTTGCAGTTACAGATCAGTGCCAGAAGACGAGTCATACACAGTAAGTTACTAAGTACATATAGACAGATTTCCTACATACTGCTCCTTTAAATACCTGCTACCTAAGTGTGGAGAACAAAGATGGCTCAACAGCGCAAACAAATTTTGTACGTTCATTATATGCAGTCCATCATAGTGTTTAGTTCTTTCCTAAACAGAGCATTGATTTGTTTTTACCCTTTTTAGCTGAGAAGTTTCGGTTAACGCCGATGACATTGGCGGTGCTCTGATGATGGCTACAGTGGTAGCAAAACTTGCTGGAGGTTGCGCTCCTATCACAAACAAATCATTCCATACATATCACATGTGTCAGACAAAAGGCCCGCGGACCACATCTGGCCCGTGGAACATTTTTATGTGGCCCGTGAGATAAATATCAAAAATATATTAAAACTGACCCCTGGCCAATTTTACCACAAAGACTACAACTCCCATGATGCTTTGGGGCCGAAGCGTCCCCTCCGTTGTGTTTTTTCCAGCGCCTGCTGCCGGTGTCTGCAGCTCCGCTGTCTCGGACAAACTACACTCCTCTCACTCAGCGCTGAGTTCACTCAGCTGTTTTCTGACGTTGAAGCCCAGAAACGGAGATTCTAGCCGCTCAGTAATGTGTTCACTGCTGAAAGAGAAAGTTTTCCAACTAACGTCCAGACAGAGCTGATATAACTCCAGCGAACAGCGACACGCTCAAACCAGCACGACTCTGTGGCTACTGTCGTGTTTCCTCCCCGACACACAACAACGTGGTCAAGCTGCTCAGACATGTTCATCAGCACAAACCTATGTGAGCACCTGTTGTCATCTAATGTTGTCGTTATTATGATGAAGATGAACAAAACAACAGGAGTCTCCTCCTCAGCTCAGATCAACCCCATGATGCAGGTATCTGGCTGGAACAGGTGAGCATCACAGTAAACCAGTGGAGTAAACTGAGCTTTAAATATGTTGGTTTGATGCTCTTTTTCTGCTCCAAAACATGAAAGTTAACAGGTGAGATGTTGCATTTTCATTTAAGATAAAATGATATTTTTATGTTGTTGTTGGCCCGTGAGAAAAGATTTAACCTACAGTATGTAGCGACATGAATGGCCTCATTTGTGACCTAAAGGTCACACTTCCCCAGCTAGGTCACGCTGTCCTGGCTGAACTTCTATCCACAGATTATCCATCACAGGAGACGTAAAGTCTGCTAAAACCATCTTTTATCTGACTGCCTTTTATCTGTCTGCTGTTCCGTCCCAAGATGACGGACACTTCAAGATTTAAAACAATAATTTTTAATAAACTCTTTTCACTGTTTATTACAACGTTGATAAATAATCATCATGGTTCATTATAAATGTATTTAATTACTGAAATGAATTATTCTTTGGTTAATCATAATAATTTATGATAATCAGCAATGTTTGATCAGTAACCAGAAGGTCATGTACACTTATATACACACCATGCAGGACACTGAATTCAGGTTAAAGGTAACCATCTCACATGTCTTTGCTCCATAAACAAAGCTTTCTATCTCTGAGAGGGCGTGTCCTGAGGTTTGTTAAAACCAAACTCCTCAGTTCAAGCTTCAGTTCTGAACCAACCAAAATCTCTCCGTGGCACGAGAGTCCCAGAGGATAAGGGTCGGCCGGCCGAAGCCTCCACCTAAGCTGTTCTGTCACGCCGATAGAATCGCTCCGAATAAACGCCACCAGCTGACGCAAAACTCCTTCAGAGTTATTGACTTTTTGAGACGCAACCAGTTTCATCAGTCGTTGTGACCCGGAGACATCTCAGGACCGATTTGGTCGCACCAAGGTTCTTCTACCCACCTCGTGCTTGGGGTTCGTCATCCCACCTGACATCTCGGATCCAGAAGGGGGTCTCCTAACTGGGTGAGGTAGACACTTCCGACAGATTGCGTCTGTATGCTGTTCCTTTAAGAAATAACTTAGTTAGCTGCAAAACAACTTTTTCACCCAGAACGTGTTTTCTCTCTCCGAAAGAAACCTTCTGAGATTTCACCCACGCATCCAACACACACATTCCATTTTAGTCCTCATCCAGAAACAGGTTGCTTTTAATACCAAGTTTTAATATCAACGCTGTTATAAATTGTTAGTAATAAATTCTTAACTTTTTAAACCTGACTCTTCTTTGAAATGAAACACAGAATGGTGTATATTTGGTTATTCGAGCAAAGAATTCTTTTAAGTCTTCTGATTTAATAAATAAACTTTTGCTATTAATTTAAATCTCTTAAATTAAATATTAATCTTTGGATTAAATACAGACCAAGCCAGTTGGTGTATAAACTTCTATCGATTGTATAAATATCCATGAATATCTATGTAAATATAAGCTTCATTTGCTAATTTGTTTGATCTTTCTCAGAATCTAACAAAGCTGATAGCAAACAGCATTCAATTCTAGTATGTAGATTGTCTACGCTACAAGTAAAACAGGAAGTGGAAAGGCTGCAGATAGATGACTAGAATAGAAAATCCCTTTATTGTTCCTCAGTGGGGAAAGCTAGACGTCACAGCAGCGATGACACGTATTACAGGAGAAAAAAAGGAGAATAAAAAATAAGAAAAATGAATAAACAAGAAAACATAAATCCTGAATAGATTATAAAAATGCTGATTATACCACAAGTAATGAATACCACTGATGCCTTTTATTTAAAACGGACTTGCTCGTGTGTCATTTGGTTATTCCACATTCAGTGTTAATGCAGAAATAAGTTTGTTTCCAAATTTAAAGGTTCAAAATTGCATACATGTTGATAAAGAAAATGTGCAAATTTGCCGTCACTTTTTCAAAAATATTAAGTTTGGCCCTCGACTTTTCCTATCGGCCCCTTGTGAGTTTGAGTTTGACACCCCTGATATATATCATGATTACATGAATTTACATAACTAAATCATCATCATCATTATTATTATTATTATTAGTAGTAGTAGTAGTAGTAGTAGTAGTAGTAGTAGTAGTTGTTGTTGTTGTTATAGTAATAGTAGTAGTAGTAGTAGATTTTTTTCTGATGTTCTATTTCTGTTTTGAGATCATTATGATTTTATGACTTTGCTTTATTTTGTTTTGATCTATGTGAAGCACTTTGTGATTCTACATCTGTGATAAGTGCTTATAAATCAAATTTACTTACTAGTAGTAGTAGTAGTAGTTGTTGTTGTTGTTGTTGTATTTTGGGAAGTAAATATTGATGCAAAATGAATTTTTTTACACTTACCAAGGAAAACCTGACAAAGCAACTTTCATGCATAATCATGCTCTTTGTTCCAAGACGCTGCAAGTCATTGTTCACTATTACTTCCCCTAGAGAGGGGCAAGGCTGTTAGACTGAATGAAGTGACTTAAATCCATCCCACTCTGTCTGAGACAAAGCAATCCCTAGAATTACTTCTAGGGTTAATGGGACAGATTTTCTTCCACTATTGTTGGCTTTTGAGGCTTGTTAAACCATAAATACCTTTCTGAAATCTGCTCTTGGGCTCCAGTCACACAGGTGCTTCCAACTGCACCTTGACTTTGATTACAGAGAGGGCAGGTGAGGACTAAGTGACAGCAACAGGATAGCTTCCTGTGAATTTTAATTAAGAGCAAACATTGCCCTGCTTTGGCCCTTATTATGCAAATTATGAATTGTATTTTAGGGAAAGGGAATGCTTGAAGGGTGATGCTTGCAAAAGAATTTTGTTCAGCCTGGCAGTCATATGCTGTTGATTAACAAGCTAATGGACTGGCAGCAGGATAGGGTGAAGTAATTTCATACCAATCACTATTCATTAGTTAATGAGAGATGATAGGTCGGGGCGCCCTCCAGCTCAAATGATAGCAAAAGGCAAAGTTGATGAATCGTGATTAAAAAAAATCGTATCATTACTTGCCTCTTTAAAATCCCCAGGTCTACAGATTATAATTGGAAGGTACAAAGAAGACAGAGTAGTTCCGTCACCATGAAGGTGGTACAAACTGCTGCAACCTAGCAGTTGGAGTTTGAATTGTACCACACAAAAGAAATACAGTAAATGTCTGCATGTACATTCTTAGAGGGACGATGTGTAGTTTTTACTGTTTACCGAAATGTTGTTGAAAATGATTTAAATGAGGCCCAGTTGTTGAAAAATATTGGTTTTGTAACATATAACAATACAAATCGGGTCTAAAATACACGGGAGCGGGTCTAAGGCAATCCCAATACTCGCACTTCCACCCTTGCGCCGTTCCTGGCAAGGGGTACGAGTGTGTAGGGTTTTCCAAAAAACAAACAATCAACGATGAACAAGAGGCTGCTTCTAGACCTGCAGAAGGAGAAAAAAAAGGGACACACAGCAAAACAACAGGAGCAAGCTATCACCGCATCAACCTGATGAGGAAATATAAAGTCAACAATGTTTTACTGAACAATCACGATAATAAACAACAGTGCATTAAGTGCCAACCACAGCCGACAAGTGTTGAACGTGCCCAAGTCCATACTTATGAGAGCACCAGTGTGTGTACACGCGCTTGTTTATGTAAGGTTTCTCTATAGGAGCGTCCAATAGAGAGTGTGGGGGGCCACAGATCTGCCCCCCAAAGATGCATGGGAGATGGAAGGAGCTCCAAGCCCCAGAGGTCCAGGAGCTGCCCCAGAGAGCAGGGACCCCAGGGAGACTGCAACCAGAAAAGCCCCTGCCCCCTTGAGAGGCGCAGAGGATTGCCCCGGGGGGCCACAGCCGGCAGAGTCCCGGGAGATATCAGTGGCAAGCCCACCGGCCCGCCCTGCAGCCTCCCACCCCCAGGCCGACTGAGCCCGGAACCCAGCGACCCGGGACCCAGGGGCGACCACCCCCGCCGGAGACCCAGCAGAGCCCAGGGACCCAGACCCCACCAGGCAGCCACCGGGATTAATCTGGCAGACGCTAAAAATCTTAAACCCCCTGACACGGTTAACACGAACACTCAGGCAGACCAAGGCACCACACTCCACACCAGGTGTGGCAGGGGGAGGGGGGACGAAGATCTATATCATCAAAAGAAGTCCCAGGAGGTGGGAGGAGTCAAAGGCACCACCTGACATATACAGTCATACACAAACACAGTCACACACTCCCTCCCTCATGCTCACACATGCACACACAACCCAAGACTTACAAAAATGCAGGCCGGACACCCACTCATGCTCCCCATACACACCCTATTCACTCTGGTCCCGGTACTGCTGCACATGGGGTACAACCATCACCGGTTACCAGAGTTTGACCCTTTCTGCTGGGGTGCTGATGAGCAGGCTCCCCCGCCCAACGCTGAGCACAGCAACCCACCACCCCAGACCCCAACCGGACGGCCAGATCTCCCTCCTAGCCTCCAGCCCCAGGAAGCCAAGCAACAACAGAGATGTGCTAAGACTCGAGGCTTAATTTGAGCCGGATCTTGCCGGAACAAGATCCAGGAACTATCTTATTTTGAAAGGACCATTCCAGCTACTGCCTGCAAGGATCCAGCAACTCACGCGACAAACTGGAAGCCCTCAACACACCCAGGGGGAGCCCGAAACGAGCCTGGTTCTACTTATATTACATTATCTATGTGGACTGTCTGGGGATTATTTAGAGCTGAAAGGCGCCGAGCTCTGATCGTTGATGCGCTCCAGACAGCTGCGTCCTGAGCATGGCCACAGTAACATTCTCAAATTAGGTGTCGCCACCTCAAAAGAATTTTGAAACCATCCCAGGCCACCGCCCAATTCACGCTAAACACTAAAAGTGGGTCAGGTTGGGCGCCGACTGATGTAAAAGTGTAAAACAACTCAATTGAAACTTCACAAGTGCCCTGATTCTCTCGTCTAAAATATAAATATGTGTGTTCTGCTGCTATAATCTGTGCTTAAGTTGCATAAACTGAAATTCTATTTTGTTCTGTTAAACGTGCCTCCTGCACATTAGTTGAAGTAGGCCAGACACCATCATCCACCTGAATTTAAGACGTCTGGGTCAAGAGAATCACACCACAAGCAGAGACATAAAAAAGTGTGTGTGTGTGTGTGTGTGTGTGTGTGTGTGGCCTGTAGCAGCTGTGCAGAAGATTATGAGGACACACACAGCAAATTAATAAAATAATGTGGTTCAGAGTCTCCAAAAGCAACACAGCTCATGCCCGCCTTTGTTTATCTTATTATGGAGGACACCGCGGACTGGGATTTCCACATTCCTGAGAAGTCCTTCATGTTTATAGGTGAACACTACACCGCCTGTACCAGACCGAACACACGCCATCCAGCCCCACCGATGCCCGACCGTACCAACGCTAATGTGTAAGTGCCAACATAGGGCTGGATAGGGCCTCTGTTTTCTGCCATTTTCACGTGTGGTAACCTTGAAGCCTGAGAAGAAGAAGAAGAAGATATATTTTCTATAGCGCCTCTCTAGATAAAAATCACGAGGCGCTTCACAAAAATAAAAAAAATGTAAAAATAAAAAAAGAATTTAGAAAATGGTGAAAAATATATTTAAAATGAGCAAAAAATAGACAATTGTGATCAAAAATGTTAAGAAAGAGAGAGAGAGAATAGGAAAGAGGGAAACCAGTGGATCCTGAGGAAGGTGGAATAGGTGGGGAGAGCAGAATAAAGAGAGAGAGGTGAAGAAGGTCATACAAAAGCCAGCTTGAACAAGTGAGTCTTCAGCTGCTTTTTAAAGGAGACCACTGAGTCCACTGATCTCAGGCTCAGGGGGAGAGAGGTCCAGAGTCTGGGGGCCACAGCAGCAAATGATCTGTCACCTTTGACCTTTAGCCTGGTGCTGCACAACCAGTAGGCTTTGATCACTGGACCTCAGGGACCTGCTGGGGGTGTAGGGACTAAGAAGATCACCAATGTAAGATGGTGCTTGTCCATGTAAGGCCCTATAGACCAGAACCAGGATCTTGAAATGAACCCTGAAGTTGACTGGCAGCCAGTGAAGCTGGAGGAGAAGCGGGGTGATGTGGGTGTGTTTGGAGGACTTGGTCAGAAGCCGAGCACAGGCGTTCTGAACCACCTGTAGACGGTTCAGGGAGGTTCTGCTCAGACACGTGAAAAGAGAGTTACAGTAGTCTAAGCGTGAGGAGATGAAGGTGTGGAGAACTGTCTCAAGTTCAGAGCGTGACAGAATGGGACTCAGCTTAGCAACGTTCCTGAGATGGAAGAAGGAAGAGCCAACAAGAGACCTGACATGAGAATCCAGGGTGAGAGCTGGGTCAAAGGTCACGCCAAGATTCCTGACAGAAGGTTTGGTGTGAGAAGCAAGCTGACCAAGAGAGTCTCTGACTTTGGGAACCAGCTTGTCTGGGGCACAGATGAGGATCTCAGTCTTATCTTCATTCAGCTGAAGAAAGCTCCCACCATCCAGGTTTTGATAGAGTCTAAGCAGGTGTGTAACAGCTGCAGCTTAGACATCTCATGGGGCTTAAAGGAGATGTACAGTTGGATGTCATATGCATAAAGATGGTAGGAGATTCCTTTGAAGGAGCTCAGGATGTGCTGAAGAGGAAGCAGATAGAGGAGGAAGAGCAGAGGCCCCAGCACAGAACCTTGTGGGACACCATGGGTAAGGGAGGTGGTGGAGGACCTAAACTTGGAGACGGCCACAGAAAAGGAGCGCTCAGAGAGATAAGAGGAGAACCACTCCAGAGCAGATCCTGATAGGCCTACCCAGTCTCTCAGCCTCTCCAGTAGCAGGTGATGGTCAGCAGTGTCAAAGGCTGCAGTCAGGTCCAGCAGGACCAGAACAGAACAGTCCCCTGCATCACTGTGAGTCAGAAGGTCATTAGAGACCCTAAGAAGAGCTGTTTCAGTAGAATGAGCTCTACGAAAACCTGACTGGAAGCTATCATAGATGTTATGTTCATCAAGAGCAGCTGTGAGTTGTTTAGCCACAACCTTTTCCAAGATCTTGGAGATGAACGGAAGTTTAGAGATGGGTCTGAAGCTGGAGTGTAATGGAATGAAATGACTGTTTCCCCTCTCCTCTGCACAGAACTAGTCTGCATGAGATATGGGCTCAAGGTCTCATGCATTTGCTTCTAACCTGCTTCTTTTCAGCTCAACAGAAGAATGAAGAATGGACTCTCTCCTTTTAATTAATCAAAGAACTCTATTTTAATAAAGCTAATCCAACCAAGTGTTAGTCAATAAACAAGATGTGACCAATCTGTGAAATCATAATATTAATTACTTTATTATAATCCTATAGAATATGATGAGTAATATGACTTTAAATGTTCCAATAGGACTGATCTCACGTAGCGTTAAAAGACATGACACATTACTTTCACTGATCCAATCAGAATCTTGAGTGAGGAGGAGGAATCCGAAACTACAGAAACAGCTGGAGTTAGTGGACGTAAATTAGCAGGGTTAGATCCACGGTGTTTATAAAAACCACTTATGGAGGGAACAGGAGGAGAAACCACTGAGGGATGAGGATAAACCGACCTTAAAAAACTTGGACGGAGAAACCGCGCCGCAACGCGGCCTGGCGGGAATGCAGAAGTGGCGCTCAGGTCGCCAAACAAAGGAGGCACCAAGATGGCGGCTTGAACAGTCGTGTTTTCTCAGGAGCTCCAAAAGACAGCAGAATTTGTTAAGTTACTTTATTCTCCTACCACTCGAAATACAACTATGGATACCCAAAAAATTATTAAGGATGCAAATCTGCAATTTGTGCCGTCAAATCCCAATGTTAAGATGTCTCTGCATGCTAAAGTCAGAGACCATGGCTATGCTAACACTGAAGCTGCCAACGTGGGTTTAAACAAGCGAGAACGGGGAGCAGACTCTGCGCTGCCAGCTCCATCAAAACAACCGCCGGATGAGAAAAGAACAAAATCTTTGGAGAAGGAAGATGATATCTCCAATAAAACTATTTTTGAAGCCATTCTGGGACTTGAGAAGAAATTTGAGTGCAGCTGGAAGATATCAAGGAACAAAACAGACAAAGTGCAGCTATGGTTGCCAGCTTGGCTAAGGCTGTGGAGTTTAATGCCGCAGAGATAGTTGACTGCAAACTGAAAGTTGTTTATCTGGCAAATGCGAATGAACAGCTGCTTAAAGAAAACGAAGACTTAAAAAGAAGAGTGAGAGAACAAGAGCGCTACCGAATGAGGTGGTGCTTAAAGCTAAAAGGGGTGAAGGAAGACAAAGACGAAAACATTAGAGTGAAGGTTTTGCAAACGCTTCGGAAGATTGCCCCTGACTTGAACTTAGAAGAGGCCGTTGATATGGTTCATCGCTTAGGGAAACGAGTTGATGCAGAAACAGAAACACCATTAGTTTCTTCACACAAAGGCGAATCAAAGAAGAACTGTGGAGGCGCACCAAAGATTCTTCAATCTGCAAACAAGAACGCATCAGCGTCACAGAGATGTTGTCGCAGGAGGACATACAAGATTGACGGCGCCTATGGCCTCTGGTGGAGAAGGCAAGACGTACAGGTAAACGAGCCTACTTTCGTGGTCCACATGCCTTCATTGATGGACGCAAAGTTGGGGACACACAGGAGAACTAAAAATGACAAAAACTGAAATAGTGGAAACTTGTTAGCGGTCTGAGGAGCTCAGCATTTAGTATTTTTCTTCTTTCTCATCTTTTTCACGTGGTGAGCGATATTCTATCTATAGTTCATGTTGAATGTTAACATTTGCTACCTCTGCTACCTCTGGGGTCAATCTTTCGTAAACATGGCCTATCATTCCATCTCTATGCTGACGATTGCCAGATTTACTCTCCATTGTGTCAGGAGAAAGGTCACTCTATCCAGTCCTTTGTGTCCTGTCTTAACGAGGTGAAGTCTTGGCTAATGGCCAACGTTCTGCATCTGAATGAGGGAAAGACAGAGCTCATTGTTTTTCACCCCAACAGCAGGAATGTGGATCGTTATGTTGATCTTGGGCCTCTTTCTCCATACTCAAAACCAGTTGTTACCAGTTTGGGGGTGAAAATTGATGCAGGACTTAAATTTGATGCTCACATCAACTCTGTGATCCGGTCCAGTTTCTTTCACCTGAGACGCCTTGCAAAAATCAAGCCCATGCTGTCAAGAGCCCACCTGGAGCGGGTACTGCATGCCTTTGTTATTTCTAGTCTTGATTACTGCAGCTCTCTCTATGCAGGGTTGTGTCAGTCATCACTGCGTCGCCTACAGGTTGTGCAGAACAGCGCAGCCAGGTTCCTGACTGGGACCAGGAAACGGGACCACATCAGCCCGGTTCTGGTCTCCCTGCACTGGCTTCCGGTTTGCTATCGTTCACAATTCAGACTCCTCGTCTTTGTTTCTCATTTCTTCCAGGGTGGTGCTCCCCCCTATCTGGCCACGCTCCTGAACAGACATTCCCCATCACGCGCTCTGCGCTCCTCTGACCAAGGCCTGCTCGTTGTCCCTCGTTCTAGGTGTCGTACTCGCGGGGACCGAACTTTCTCAGTCCTAGCACCGTCACTATGGAACCAGTTGCCACCCTCAGTTAGGCTGTCCCCATCTCTGCCAGTCTTTAAGAGTCGCCTAAAAACCTACCTCCTCTATTGGCGTTCCCTGAACATGTTTGAATTTGGCCCTCCTTTATGTTGACTTTATCTCACAGTTTTCATTAGTTCACTTTTTCCCTTGTTTTACACATTTGTCTTCTACTAGAATGTTTCACCTTTTTTGTAATTTGTAATCTGTAATTTGAATTGCTTTTATTTTTGGATTTATTCACTTTATTTAACTTTGTACTGTTCCATGTTCAGCGCCTTGGGCTTCCTGACAGGGTTGCGGAAGGCGCTTTATAAATAAAGCTTTGATTGATTTGATTTGATTTGAATTGAGTAACCAGCGTGGTTAAGTCCTTGGGTTAGGTTTGAAGGTTTGAAGGCTGGTAAGCCTGAGAACTCGATTCAAAGTCTGGTAGGAACGATGACTGAGTAATGAATGAAATGCCAGCACTTCCGTATATAGTGTCGGCGTGGTGACGTCGGCAGGCCATGTTGGTGGAATGTTGGGAAATGAAGTCAGCGGCAGGAGTTCGGGACACAATTGACTTTGATGTAATGAATGGTGTTTTGAAAGTGAAATGGTTAAAATCCTTCCTAAATAATCCACACTCCATCTGGTTTTTTATACCAAGTAAGGTCTTTAACACACTGGGGGGTATCGATTTTCTTCTAAAATGTGACTTTGAAATTACTAGGCTACCTATTAAACTCTCTGCTTTCCATGAACATGTCCTTCTTTATTGGAAAATGTTATTTAAACATAACTTCACTCCACATAATAGCCCAATTTGGAACAATAGATATATCCTAATGAACAGAAAATCTATTTTTATCCAAGATTCGTTTTCCAAAGGTGTTTGGGCATTTGCCCATTTCTTAGATAAAGAAGGACATGTTCTAGAACATCAAGATTTTTGCCAAAAGTTTAATGTCCAATGTTCTAAGAATAAATTTAATCGAGTTATAAAATCCATCCCACTGTCACTTAAAAACATAGTTGTAATATATTCTGGCATCTCCCCCAGGTTAAGACAACTATATATACCGTAAATCCTCTAATAGAGGCCCGGGCCTGTATTTGACTCAAGCTCATCAAGCTCCAGGCCTTTATTGGAAGGAGGGCCAGTATTAGAGGCAGGCCTCTATTTCTAATTGAGCAAAATGAACTAATGGTTCGCTGGAGTTTTTGACAATTAAAATTGCGTCCACATTTTCAAAGTTAAACACATTTCTTTTAACAACGGTAGTTCCTGCTTCAGTCCTCTCCCCCCTCCCCCTGCTTCAGCCCTCTCCCCCCTCCCCCTGCTTCAGCCCTCTCCCCCCTCCCCCTGCTTCAGCCCTCTCCCCCCTCCCCCTGCTTCAGCCCTCTCCCCCCTCCCCCTGCGCAGCGGCCGCAAACTCACTGATGCGCCTGCAGCCTCTCGGAGTTCCTGCTGCTCTAAACATTAAAATAATTATTTCATTTTCTGTTCCTCACTTCTGATTACCTTCAATGGTGTCTGTTTGTTGCAACCAGCAGGTACAAAAACTAACTTGTTTTTATTTGACTATTTTTCTGTCCTGCCTGTTTATTATCTTCCTGCATCTCCTCTCAGTCCTAAAGAGAAACTGCTACCTGGGTTCATATATATTCACCTCATGAGTTACCTTTGAACTGCAGTTCTAAAAGATCTACCGACCGCTAAAACAGCGGAGCGCTCGCTGTTTGGCGGCTGTATCAGTGATCAGTGCGTCGGAGGACAAGGTGATGCCCGCAGCGCCCCGCTCCACAGCATGCAGCGAAACGCATCAGGCGCAAATAAAAGACAGAAAACATTAAAGGAAATGAACTGACATGAACGATCGCGTGTTAAATTAGTTTTTGAGGTGGCGACACCTGATTGTTACTGTGGCCGTGCTCAGGAGGCAGATCTACCGACCGCGAAAACAGCTGAGTGCTCCCTGCTGTGATCTGTGCGTCGGAGGACAAGGTGAAGCGCCCCGCTCCACAGCAGCGATACACATCAGGCGCAAATAAAAGACAGAAAACATTAAAGGAAATGAGCCGACATGAACGATCGCGTGTCAGTACCTACGGTCTGGCACTTGAGTTTTACCCCCAAAAAGAGAATGTGATCATACGATAATTCAATAGGGAGCGTGGTGTCACAGACGAGGAAGTGATAGCGTCGGTGCTCTAGGAAACCCCCGAGCGTTCGAGCGTCAACGAAGTGACACGGAAATGCCGGGCTTTCCAGAAGTAAGTAAGATAACTTACTATGAGCTGATAGTTCGTTGGATTGATCGGTAGGTTGGAAACTCTGATCGTGAATCTGAAGAAACGATGACTGAGTGGTGAGCTGGAAAGGCGACTTCCGTTTATAGCCGCGGTTTGTGACGTAGGTGCGACGTGAAGGGAATCCCCGCGAGGGGCATGCTGGGAGTCCCTACTTCGCGGATTTTCACCTATCGCGGCCCGGTCTGGAACGCATCTACCGCAATAAACGAGGGATTACTGTATAGTGAAGTTGACTAGTTCATACACCCCCTACTGCTGCTCCCCAGAGTGTTCTGCAGCATAATCAGCACGTTCTCTTTGAACTTGATAGTGTAATGACCTGGCTGGGGTTGTAAGCCAGGTGCATTCTGGGTATTGTGTTATATGTGTTTCCTATCGTTCTGCTAGTTCCTATGTGCTGATTTGCGTGTTGTGTGAGTGTTATGTAAGCCACAGGGAAGGTGATGTGTGTTCTGTGGAGCGGGTTGAATTAGCATGGTTAACTGACACCGTGACTCTGTGTGGTAGGAGCGTGATAGAGGATCGTGTCTGTAGCGTTACAAAGCGTTGAAGAAAAAGCCCAATAAAGGTCCGCGTGAACCTCTACTGCCTCCTGGTGGTTGATTTGGGGACTATAACCCTGCCGCTGGGACACTCATACTTGCTTGTCACCACATTCCACCCGGCCACAATAAGAGACCGGCCATTATTTACCTCCGCTGACTCCGACACCGGCCAAAATTGGAGACCCGGCCTTTAATTGAATACCGGCCTGTATTAGAGGATTTACGGTAGATGATATTCGATTTTGTGATGATAAATGCAATAATACGTTTCTAAGATCTTCATTAAGGAATCTTTTTTATCCAAATTTACTTAGACGTAATTACATATTAAAAGATTTCCAAAGGGAAGAAATTGAAAAAATAAGAAGTGATTATATCACCTTCCCTATCGCTCCTAAAGGGAAAGAAGTCCAATTTAAAATTTTGAATAAAATTTACCCAACAAATAGACTCCTTGGGGATAGATTCAATATAGAAGCTGGTAATTGTGTATTTTGTGAAATAGAAGAGGAGGACTTAGACCATCTATTTTTTTGTGCAATTTTATACAAATATTTTGGTTAGATTTTCATGCCTGGCTTTGTTCTAGTGGGATTCAAATTGCCCCATTTACCTTAAATAGGATCATGTTTGGAGTGTTTTTGAAAGAAAAGAAAGTTAAGTATGGTGTTGTGTTATTAATTTTGTGCAAACAATTTATACAGTTTATAAGACCAAACCAACACTAGCCTATTGGAAAAATGACTTAAAATAATAAGTTAAATCTTTGAATTTAGTTAAAAAGAAAAAGGCAGATTTTTTTATTTCCTTTGTAGACGATTTTGAATTAGTAAGTTAATAATCTGTTAATTATGTGACTCCATCTTTAGATTTTCTTTTTTTCATATACGTGAAAATGTTTAATATGTAAGTAATGATTATCTTTTGAATATATAATGTCAGGTGCATTTTGTTTGTATGTTATCTTCTCTAATAAAAAAAAAAGGTCGCCAAACAAAGGAAGAGAAGCCAGGAGATCACGCCGATGTTTATTAAGTCTTATTCCCGCCTGGATTCCTGCTCGTTTACTTCTTTTCTTCCGACGTTTTCCCGGGAGCAGGGGATCAGTGGGCATGGCCAGCGTCCTGAAACGGACGGAATATTGAACTTGAATTCTGAAAAAGCACAGGAGGAAAATAATCCTCTCTATTCTCTCCTAGAAAATCTTATGATTCACTTGTGCTAATCTAAAAGAAGCACCCTCGAGAATCCTCTCAGGAACTGATCATTTTAAGGAGAAATCCCCTGGGAACAAAAACTCTGGTATGCCAAAAGAGACTTTTATCAGAGGCCTCTGGGACTTAGGAACTCTGGAAAGGCCATCCTTCAGCAATCTCTGACTTTGAAAGAAAAACAAAGAGGCTGAAACACCAGCGAGCACGAGGGCGGCGGTGGATTTGGAACTCTAGTATTGCAAGAATGCTGGAGTACTCTGGAGCTGCAGGATTTCTGACAGAGAGGACGCGGGGTCCTACGGGGATGCTTGTTTGAAGGTTCAGGAGCTGTTTGGATTTAGGTACTGCAGCTCAGGAAGATTCTCTAGATCGTACAGCAATGATTGGGTTGGAATAGGTATATTTCTTATAAAGGTGTGGGCTCTGGAGATGTGTGTTCACATAATAAAAATGTAGCAACCAAGCATCTGTGTAACATGTGGAAACACTGACTTGTTTCAGTGCAAGACCAGTAATGATCTCAGCGTCCTGCATCAACGTATTCAATTTTACTCCAAGTTGTCTATAAAATAATCTGAGCTCAAATGTAACCCAGAGAGTCAACAAGCTGAATATCAAAGAGGGTTTGCCCATAAAAGAGCAGAGCTCTGTTCATTCACTTACGGTGCTCCCCTTTAATCATCTGCCCACTGCTGATGTACCTCGAGTTTTCACACACATGTAGCTCTGCTCCTGATGGCTAACACAACGTAGCAATGTGGCACTGTCCTCTGTTTCTACCCAGATCCCACATCTGCTGGTGATTAAATGGCTCAGCAGCTTTAGAAATTAGCTCATAATTATATTATTTTTCCTTAATAGACTTTTTCATCAGTATGGAAAAAACTATATCTGGGTAAAATGAGATGGGCGAATAGCCAACTTCTCAATTTCATTTTAAAACGTAATCAAACTGCCAATTAAGTGTTCCTTCTGGGGAAGCTGCTCATCTAGCATTGATGGATCCTAGTTGCTCCTCTTCCTTGATCTTAATGAGACAGTAAGCCAAGTGAAGTCTCTGAAGATGACCTTCAACTTCTAATCCACTAATTCTCATTTAATTAAACTTTAATGACCAGACATTTACTTGGACATGCAAAACTAAATATTTGTAGACTATTGTTAAAAGCAAAAAAAAAAAAAAAGGTGCAAAACAACAGATACTACGGGCCCAGCACACATTCTGGTCATTTGTTTTCCATTCATCTCAATCTCTTCCACTTTTACATGCCTCAATGTTAAATGTAGGCAAAGGAGTAAATGTTTAGCGAAGAGTTTTAAACTAAATGATTGCGTCTTTACATCAAATAAGAATAGGATAATTCTATTTATTTTAAAATTTAAGCAAATGATTATATTGTTACTATAATTATTATACAATAACTAAAAGTAAAATAAAACTAGCACTTGCCACTTGTAGTATTTAGATCAAGGTCGTCCAACTCTTCAAGATAAAAATTAAAATGTTTTAAAGGAAAAAATATTAAAATTTTCACTTCATCATTATGTGTGTGAATAGGTAAATGACTGGTTGTGTTGTGAAGTGCTTTGGGGGGTTGTAGAACCCTAAGAAGGTGCTATACAAATACAAAAAATACATAAACCTTATTATTATTGTTGTTGTTGTTGTTGTTGTTAATAATAATAATAATAATAATAGACTAGCTGCTCTGCCATATTATTATAGTATGCTATTATATTGTAATTATTATTACTCAAACACAGGTTTTATATTAGTAAAGAACTGCTGAAGAGACACAATTGCACCATCTAGAAATGTATTCAGGGCCATCCAAGGGCTAGACGTGGTCCCTGAGCCACACGTTGGACATAGCTGGTTAGACTGAAGGGCATGAGGGATTGTGTACGATCCCTTTGTGAGGGAAGTACTTTTTCAGAGATGGGAATTTAAAGTAAAATGTTTTAAAGTAAAATGGTTGTTTGTGGGCAACGGTGGCACAGGAGTTGAGTGCTCGCCCCGTAATCGGAAGGTTGCAGGTTTGAGCCCAGCTCAGTTTGTCGCTGTTGTTGCGTCCTTGGACAAGACACTTACCCCGGCTTTCCACGGGAGCCGTCAGCAGCACGTTACTGCAGCAGCACGTCATAGCTGCTGATAGGAACCGCTGTGGTCAACAGAACCTTTTCCACTGGAGCCGTCAGCAGCGCGAGTCGGCCGCGTCTCAGGAGCAGCATGTCGCGGCCTTTACGCGCCGGTTCTATTTTCTACGCGCGGCGCCTCTGAAACGGGTCAAGTTCGACATTTTTGGGGAAGGAAAGACAGGAAATCGGACGCGGAAATGGAGAGAAGCTCCCGAGATTTTCAGAATAAAGAACGTACTGCCTTCCGGTTGCTTTATTTTATAAAAAGCTACTAACTGTGCGGCCCCGTGAGAAGTTATCACCTAGCTAGCGGTCTCCTTTGTTTTTCAGGTCCGTATTGGCGATTATAAAACGGACAGAACATAAAACACAAACCATGTTGTAGTTTTCTCCTGCTTGTTGTTGTGTTTACTGATGAAGTCACTCGTGTGACTTCGTGCTCTGTCGGTGACAGCTGCTCCCCTGCTGCTTCGCGTCTCGTGGGAAGGGCCAAGCAGCAGCTTACGCGAGCAAGACGTGCTGCTGCAGTAACGTGCTGCTGACGGCTCCCGTGGAAACCCGGGGTTAACCTGCCTTGCCTGCTGGTGGTGGCCGGAGGGACCGGTGGCGCCTGTGCTCGGCACCCTCGCCTCTGTCAATGCGTTTCAGGGCAGCTGTGGCTACATCGTAGCTCATCTCCACCAGTGTGTGAATGTGTGTGTGAATGGGTAGGACTGATTGTGTTGTAAAGAATCTTGGGGGGTTCCAGGACTCTAGAAGGTGCTATATAAAACATGGGCTATTTACCATTTGGTGATCTCTACTGACATTTTCTCCCACTGAGTTTCAACCATTCAGCATGAGTTAATCACGAGACCCATACAGCGACTCTACCACGACTCTTCTGGGTGCATAACCAAATGGCCCGGAAAGGGGTATTTGTGGGCTGGCCCAGTGAAGTTGAGAGTTGTGCATGTCGTTCAGTGAAATTACGCAGAAGCTCCTACAGTGGAAACGGGCTTCATAAGTGATAAGACTGGGGAAAATGCTGTACTGCATCAACTCAAGGACAGAGGACAGTAGCAGCAACACATAAAAGATATAACACGAGTATAATTGTAAATTAATTTGGGAAAAAAGAGCAATCATCAATCTATTATTTCTTCTTAATGGATTCAGACGTGAAAGAGTCAGATTTGGTGGCGATCAGTCTTTGTTATCCCTACATTCTATATTTTATTTAAAAAAATAAGCTTTGATGGCATCAAAGGGTGCAGGAGTGGACAGACATCTGACTGCATGGACCATCAACTACCTCGCCAACAGGCCACAGTACGTGAAGCTGCACAACTATACATCTGAGATGGCTTTGTGCAGTACAGGAGCTGTGCAGGGTATGGTGTTCTCACCCTTTCTTTCACCTTCTACACCTCAGACTTCACCTACAACACCACCAGCTGTCATCAGTCATTATGGACTTAGTGGTCTGGTGTCAGCGTAATCACCTTTGCTTGAACACCAGTATGACGAAAGAAATGGTGATTGACTTCAAGAGAAACACTCCTCACTCCCCAGTAAACATCCAGGGAGCAGACATTTAGGTGGTGGACACCTGGGTGTTCACCTCAACAGTAAACTGAACTGGTCCAACAACAAAGATGCTCTGTAGAAGAAGGTCAAAAGCCACCTCCACCTTCCTTCGGAGTTAATTCCAATCTGCTAAAATCCTTTTATCACTCTGTTGTTGGCTCTGTCATACACTCTTCTGTGGACTGTTGGGGTTCAAGCAGCTCGGACCGAGACAGAAAGTGGCTGAACAAGCTAGTGTGATGGACAGAAGACGGAAGCTGCCGGGCTCTGAGGGTGTTGTCCTCGTTATGGGTAACGAGGCCGGGGAGGATAAAAAGGTGACAGGTCTACTGAGATGTGTGTGTGGTCGATCTGTCATTGTGGCATCGGACTTTGGGGGGTGGGGTCGTTCGCAGTCGGCTAGGGCTGCCGGTGACGAAGACAGTTAAACAGGCATGCAACGTTCCAGTGTTAGGAGGGAAGGCTTGTCGCCTTCTTTAGGCAGCGAGGGCTGGGCATAGTGGATGCCGACACCACGCCGATATCTGCCGACCCAGACTCTGGCAGTTGGACTTATGCTGTGGACTTACCTGCCGTCCTCGCAAGCTGCACCCCGGGGCGTTGGACGGCGTTGGAAGCTCAGACCCCGGGGAGGGGGGTCACCGCATCTGAGACAGCTAAGTACCGCTGCTTGTGTGACTCATGCTGGACAGCTGGTTTTATGAGATAGGGCTTGGGCCATAGTGTTTTATTGTTGTGTCTTATTGTTGATCGTGTAATAAAGTGTATCGTTTTATAAGTCGTTGCCTGCTGGTGGTGTTTTCAGGTTCTGTCTGGAGGGCAAGATAGTCTGCCCGTGCGCCCATGGAAGCTTACATTACACTGGTGTCAGAAGTGGGATCTAGCAATCCAGAATGTCAGAACCTGAAAATAACACACCTCCTCCGGTGAGGTCAGCTGTAAATCAGCCCGTGAGCGCAGCGGCTCGGCCGATTTTTATGCCGGAGAGCTTTTCTGGTGTTGGCCGTGAATGGGCAGACTGGGCTGAACAATTTGAAATGGCAGCCGATGTAAATAACTGGGATGAGCCCCTTAAGTTGAAGTTTATGTGTCTTCTGTTGTCTGACAAGGCTCGAGAGGTTTATAATGGCTTGTCGGGAAGTGTTAAAGCTAATTATGCCATGTTGAAAGAGCAAATGGGGAAGTGTTTGGATCCATGTGACAGCGCTGATTGGAATAGAGCTGTTTTCTCCGCTCGACGCAGATGGCATAAGGAGAGTGTTCGTGAATTTGGGATGGCATTATGACTGGCTGTCGTTAAAGCTCATCCGACAGCGGATCCCAACACACAAGACCTGTTGGCTAAAGATCAGTTCATAGCTCATGTGGGGAATGGGGACATGAGAGTGTGTTTACGGAGTGCCAAGCCCGCGTCACTCGAGGCAGCCATCAACCTGGCGGCGGAGCTTGAGCTCATTAGGAGTTTGGAGACAAGCTCAGTATCTGACGCATGAGTGAGAGGAATAACTGTGAAAGATGCTGGTAATGAACGCATTACTTCGCTAATGGGGGTGGTTGAGAGCTTGAGACAGGAGGTGAAATCCCTCCAGAAAGTGGTGCACACACTGTCTGTACCTGCTGGATCTAGTCCCCACCACCGTGACGCTCAGAACACAAACTTGCAGCCTAGTCAAGAATATTCCTGGAAGGAAGGAAATGGGAGGTTGGGAGGCTGCTGGGAGTGTGGTTGTAACCGGCATATACGTCGGGACTGTCCTTATGTTCAGGGAAACTAGAGGGGGCGCGTACAGTGGGTCAAATGCCCGCCCCCCACTCCGTTGTTGAGACCCCTGTAAGAAGAGGAAATGCTGGGTACTTGAAGGCCAGGATAGGTGAACCCTTTGCCTCGGTAGACAAGTATGTGACGAGGTTGAAGGAAACATTCACTACGATGGTGGATGTGGTGAAATACCATCAGGGCAGAGCCTCGGTGCAACAAAAGAGGGCATATGATTTTAGGGCCTCCCGCCGGTTCTAAGCGGAAGGGGACTTAGTGTGGGTCAGAAGTAAGCTGAGGAGGCGGGGGTGTGTCCCAGGCTTCAGATACGAGATAGAGGACCATTTAGGGTTCTCGAGCGGGTGACAGATGTGCTATACAGGCTGGTACCCGTTGAGGGGGGTCCTGAGAGTGTGATCCATTTCAACCGACTTAAGCCATGCACTTCTCTTTCAACAGTTGCAGCACCGCTGGCTGTGGGGTCTCGAGAGAGAGCAGGACAGAGGCTGCGTCAACGGGATGCCACCTGTGAAGATACCAGCAGAGTTCATCGACGGTCTGCAGAGACAAGCAGGTCTGGCGATGCAAGTTACCCGGCCCCATCACGTGGAGAGGCTGCTCGAGGGGGTGCTGCTGCAGGAGGACCGGAAGGACGTCTCCCTGGGGAGGTCGACAGACGTGGAGCTGCGGAACAGTGGGTGGTTCATCAGCCAGATGTCACCAACCAGCAATCGGATGCCACTTGGGAGGACACCAGCAGGATTGCTCAGCGGTTTTCGGAGACGAGGGGCACCAGTGATTCAAGCAACCCTGCCCCATTGCATGGAGAGCCTGCTCGAGGGGGTGCGGTTGGAAGAGGATCGGGAGGACGTATCCCTGGGAAGGTCGAGGGACCTGGAGCTGTGGAGCAACGCGTGGTTTGGCAGAGGAGGCCCCCTGCTTGGTATAAGGATTATCATGTGGAGGTCTAGGACTCGAGGGCGAGTCCTTCAGGACAAACAGGGGGAGAGTGTGATGCACAGAAGACGGAAGCTGCTGGGCTCTGAGGGTGTGGTGATTGGACACCGGCTGGTCCTCGTTATGGATAACAAGGCCGGGGAGGATAACAAGGTGACAGGTCTACTGAGATGTGTAGGTGGTCGACCTGTCATTGTGGCAAGAGGGCAAGATATTCTGCCCGTGCGCCCACGGAAACTTACATTACACTGGTTACAAAGCTAGCTTGGTTCTGGGCTGCCAACTAGATTCAGTTGAGGAGACGTGTGAAAGGAGGATGCTGGGGAAGATGACCTTCATCTTGGAAAACCCCTCTCACCCACTGCTTTCCACTGTGGAGACCATGGACAGCTCCTTAAGAGGCAGACTGAGGGTGTGTCCGAATCCACAGGCAGGATGCTTACGAGTACGGGTCCTCGCCGGTCTAGCAAGGCCGGGTCCTTTAAGACCGCTAAAATTGGAACCCAGCGGCTCTGAATTCGGACAGTCTAGCCTTCATCTCTACGGTGACCCGTAGGTCCCGTCACAGCCGTGGCGGCAGCTACACGCAAAGGAAACATGCTAAAGCTAGCGAAAATGGAGCAGGAATATTAAGGAGCTGCAGCAGCTTCACGTCCATCAGCAGCGTTTGTTCACAACCGTTTTCAGGTAAAGTAACTTTGTTTATTCTAGAAGCTTTCAGGACTTACATGTTAACTTTAGATGGCTTCATGTATGTTTTAAGCTACAGAATGAACTTGTTAAACGTACACAACACATTACTACAGAGTATCAACATGTAGGTAATTAATATAAACCAAATGCATTATAAATGTTGAATGCAGTAGGATGTTTTCTGATGTAAATTGGACCTTAGAACTTATTTAGCATCAAATGAGGGTAAAACGTTTTAAAAAACAGACTTTTTAATAAAATGAACTGTTTTCAATGTGCTTTTGTTTATTCAACTTAAGCCTAATAATGATTAGATCTGTCTTTAAAATGTAAATTCTCTGTAGTTTTCCCTGCTGCTTTTCTTTAAACTGAACAGAACCAGTGTACTGCAGGTTATGTTTGTTTTACATTTTTCAATTAAAAAAAAAAACAAATTCTAATGTAATCTATTACAGGTCAGCATGCACTGTGCTGCACATCTGCCTCTGTGCTGGTGAAGTTGTGGGTCTGCAGGATGAGTGTGAGGAAGATGTGTGTGGAGGAGGTCAGCGGTGCTCTGTCCTGCAGGAGGTACCAGCAGACCACCACTACTGTTAACAGGCAAGTCATCCACAGAGATGTAACAGCCGTCGTCTGAGCCAGCCCAGCAGGCCCTGTAGATGGACGATGGAGTGGACGGTGAGAGGAAGCGTCCCAAAGCTCTCTCTGCAGACCGTCCTGTATGATGTTCCTCTGACCAGAAACGTCCAGCCACGGGTCTGCTCCTGCCCTCCATCCACGTCTGGATCCTCCTGCAGCAGATCCAGCTGCACTGTTAAAGACTTCCTGCTCACTCAGTTTAAATAAATGATCCAGGAAGAGTCACCAGGTTAATCCTGCTTTAACCGTACATAACTGGTCCATACTGGTTTTGATCTGTAAATAAGTGTAACCTATTATAAATAATCTTGTCTCCTTACCATCTTTTCATTTTCTGTTCATGTAACATGTTCAAAAACATCTGTAGTAATAAAACTGGTGATGAAATCAATGACCAGAAAGAGTTATCAGTTAGTATTTGTTTTAATAAATGTGTTCAAATATCAAACAGCTAAATAACATCAACATGATGACAGTAGAAGGCCTCTCTCCCAGGAGGACCACCAGGTAAAGCCTCTCCTGACCCTGGACACCTGCAGTCCTACAGAGAAAACCAGACCACAGGTGACAAAAGGCAATAAACACATTTTTACATTTATCCACATGAGAAGATAAAAATTATATTCTTCACACAAAGTTTTTACTTCATTAACACGTGTCGGCTGTAAATCCCTGAATGTAAAACTACTTTTCACAGAAGAACTTCAGTGGTTGTGTGTAAACAGCTTCACTCTTCACCTCTAAGCTTAATAAAAACACCTCCTTGCTCCGTTGTCCTTAAAACAAATGACAAGTTTAATTCGCCACAAACACACACACACACACACACACACACACACACACACACACACACACACACACACACACACACACACAGGAATAACTGGGACCTGCGATACAAACTCGTTCTGGCTGATTTCTGCCTAAAATGTCATTTAAAGAACAAATATACAAACGAAAAATGTCTATAAACTGAACCGCTTTAAGCTTTTTAGATTTCTACGGCTAGTTTTTAACAAACTTACGTTTAAAACTTCGTAGCTCTCCCCATTTTCTCTTCCTGTTGAAAATCCACAGCCGTCGCGCAAAGCATGCTGGGATAGCCTTGTTCTGTGAGGAGACAACAGACCCGTCCTCGAAATGTGGGCGGAGCGAGGACGCGTTTGAGGAAGTGAGAATGAGTATTCTTGGAATTTGGACAGTGCTTGTCGCTGCGCTGTGATGTCATTGCACTCCTACAAGCATCCTTCCCGTGGACTCAGACACACCCTGAGACATCCCAGATGTAAAACAGAACGGTACTGGCATTGCCCAAGGACACAACAGCAGGATACCCCTGGCGGGAGCTGGAATCGAACCCAAGACCCTCCAATCATGAGGCAACCCGCTCTACCACCTGAGCTACTGCTGCCCCATTATGAGTTCAGTATCTGTGCAATACCAGATGGACATTAGTATTCCTGTATCTCGTGTGCTGCATAGTTCTGGAACCACACTTTTCCTTTTTATTTGTTGTTTTTAGTAGTTGAAGGTTACAATAATAGCTTACTGTCTTTGTGTTTATATGTAAGCTTGTTATGTACACATGTGTCAGATACAAGGCCCGTGGAGCATTTTTATGTGACCCGCAAGATAAATATCAAAAATATATTAAAACTGACTTGCTGGCCGATTTTTCCACAAAGACTACAACTTCAACTCCCATGATGCAGAGCCAAAGCGCCCCTCCGTTGTGTTTTTTCCAGCGTCTGCTGCCGGTGTCTGCAGCTACGCTGTCTCGGACAAACTAAACATTCCTCTCACTCAGCGCCGAGTTTACTCAGCTATTTGCCGACGTTGAAGCCCAGAAACGGAGATTTTACCCGCTCAGTGATGTGTTCACTACTGACAGAGAAAGTTTTCCAACCAACTTCCAGACATTGCTGATATAACTCCAGCGAACAGCGACACGCTCAAATCAGCATGACTTTGTGGCTGCTGTAGTTTTTATTTTTCCTCCCCGACACACAACAACGTGGTCAAGCTGCTCAGACATGTTCATCAGCGCAATCCTATGTGAGCACCTGTTGTCATCTAATGTTGTCATTATTAATTAAATTAAATTCAATTCAATTTTATTTATATAGCGCCAAATCACGACAAGAGTAGTCTCAAAGCACTTCACATAATAAAAATTCCAATTCAGTTCAGTTCATTAAGCCAATCAGAAATAATGTTTCCTATGTAAGGAACATGGCAAATTGCATCAAGTCACTGACTAGTGTCAGTAACTATACAGCAATCCTCATACTAAGCAAGCATGCAGCGACAGTGGAGAGGAAAACTCCCTTTTAACAGGAAGAAACCTCCAGAGAATCCTGGCTCAGTATAAGCAGCCATCCTCCACGACTCACTGGGGATGGAGAAGACAGAGCAGACGCAGACACACACACACACACACACACACACACACACACACACACACACACACACACACACACACACACACACACACACACACAAAGTAATGTGTCTATAGTTATATTGTGATGTCTTAGTAAATATTCTATTTGGTGAAAGATAAACTTTATTGTATTCATCCTAGTGGGTCTATAATTAAACGGATAAACTAGTAGTAGCACATCCAACGTCAAGGAAAGCAAAAAGTTATTATCAGGAGAGGGAGAATGTATTAGTGGTTAGCAGCAGTGTGCTAGTCGATGGCCCCCTCCATGAGGCCACCACAGCTCAGCAGAACGTCATTGTAGCTTCTTCTGGGGAGAAAAACACTTAGAGAGAAAATAAAGTTAACAGCTGAAATAGCAGGAAATAATACAGTTAAAGAGCAGACTGTAGAAGAAAGCAGTAGAGTGTGAAAATTGGTCAATGTATCCTCCAGCAGTCTAAGCCTATAGCAGCATAACTACAGAGATAACTCTGGATAATCTATCCTATTTAGATGGAGGCATGTTGGAGGCAGGGCAAGGGAGAGTTGTCTTTACCGACTGTACACTCCACCTCCCTCTACTCCCCCACTTGTCCAGATTTAGGCTAACATCAGATTTTGACCATAGGCCCTATCAAATAAAAATGTTTTAAGCCTATTCTTAAAAGTAGACAAAGTGTCTGCCTCACGGACTAAAGCTGGGAGCTGGTTCCACAGGAGAGGAGCCTGATAACTAAAAGATCTGCCTCCCATCCTAATTTTAGATATTATGGGAACCACCAGTAGACCTGCAGTCTGAGAGCGAAGTGCTCGGTTAGGAACATATGGAACAATCAGATCACTGATGTATGATGGAGCTTGATTATTAAGAGCTTTATATGTGAGAAGAAGGATCTTAAAATCTATTCTGAATTTAACAGGTAGCCAATGTAGGGAAGCTAAGACAGGAGAGATATGATCTCTCTTTTTAATTCTCATCAGAACTCTAGCTGCAGCATTTTGGACAAGCTGAAGACTTTTAACTACATTCTGTGGACTTCCTGAGAGTAATGGATTACAGTAATCCAGTCTTGATGTAATAAATGCATGAACTAGTTTTTCAGCATCACTCCTGGAAAGTATGCTTCTAATCTTAGCAATATTCCGAAGGTGGAAAAAGGAAATCCTACAAACTTGTGAAACCTGGGATTTGAATGGCATGTCCTGGTCAAAGATAACACCAAGGTTCCTTGCTTTGTTCTCGGAGATTAATGTAATGCCATTAAGGTCAGGCGATTGGCTAAGCAATTTCCTTTTCTGGATTTCTGGTCCAAAGATGAGAACTTCCGTCTTGTCTTGATTTAAAAGCAAGAAGTTAAGAGTCATCCAATTTTTTATGTCCTCAAGACAAGCCTGTAATCTACCCAACCGATTAGGTTCATCAGGGTTAATGGATAAATATAACTGAGTATCGTCAGCATAACAGTGGAAGTTTATCCCATGCTGTCTAATGATTTTACCAATTGGGAGCATATATATAGTAAAAAGAATTGGTCCAAGCACTGAACCCTGTGGTACTCCTCAAGTAACCCTGGAGTATGAAGAAGATTTGTCATGTACATTTACAAAATTAAATCTGTCAGACAGGTAGGATTTAAACCAGCCTAACGCTGTTCCTTTGATCCCTACAACATGTTCAAGTCTTTCTAAAAGAACATTGTGATCAACTGTGTCAAAGGCAGCACTGAGATCTAACAAGACTAGAACAGACACAAGGTTCTTATCTGAGGCCATGAGAATATCATTTGTAACTCTCACTAATGCAGTTTCAGTGCTGTGATACTCTCTAAAACCAGACTGAAATTCCTCAAACAGAGCATTAGTGTTTAAATGCTGACATACTTGGATGAACTGATATTATGATGAAGATGAACAAAACAACAGGAGTCTCCTCCTCAGCTCAGATCAACCCCATGATGCAGTTATCTGGCTGGAACAGGTGAGCATCACAGTAAACCAGTGGAGCAAACTGAGCTTTAAATATGTTGGTTTTATGCTCTTTTTCTGCTCTAAAACATGAAAGTTAACAGGTGAGATGTTGCATTTTCATTTAAGATAAAATTATATTTTTATTTTGTTGTTGGCCCGTGAGAAAAGATTTAACCTACGGTAAACAGGAAGTGGAAAGGCTGCAGATAGATGAATAGAATAGAAAATCCCTTTATTGTTCCTCAGTGGGGAAAGCTAGACGTCACAGGAGCGATGACACGTATTACAGGAGAAAAAAAGGAGAATAAAAAATAAGATAAATGAATAAACAACAAGAAAACATAAATCCTGAATAGATTTAAAAATGCCGAATATACCATGATTAATGAATACCACTGATGTGTTTTATTTAGAATTGACTTGCTCGTGTGTAATTTGGTTATTCCACATTAAGTGTTAATGCAAAAATAAGTTTGTTTCCAAATTAAAAGGTTCAAAATTGCATATATGTTGATAAAGAAAATGTGCAAATTTGCCGTCATTTAAAAAATATATATTAAGTTTGGCCCACGACTCCGTCCCAGATTTTCCTTTCGGCCCCGTGTGAATCTGAGTTTGACACCCCTGCTCTAGGGCCTTTATACAAGACACAAAATGCCGGCAAATCGGCGCAGTATTACTGCAATGGTGTGTCTTATAAACGCTCTGCTGTAGCAAGTGAATTTCCCCACTGTTGGATTAATAAAGTCTATTCTATTCTATCACAACTTTCATGCTGCCAGATGAAGTTCAGATTCAGAAAAATGTATGGCCTGCTACAACAAATCTTTGGATTTTCCCAGTGCTGTCTTTAGTTTAGCTTCAGAGAAAAAGTCAAAGAACTGTCAAAAGGTAATAAAGACCTTAGAGTTGGAAAAAAGACAAATTCATGAGAAGAAAGTAGACAAATAAATCTCAAGAGGGCACTGCGGGACTGGTCCTACATTCTCCATGTTTAATTTGGACACTAGTGAAATGTGAGAGCGATCTGCTTTATGGCTTTAAAAACAATGAACCGTCCTAGAGCCATAAAATATATCCATCCATCCATTTTTGAACCCGCTTGTCCACATAGGGTCGCGGGGTGCTGGTGCCTATCTCCAGCGGGCAATCAGGCGGGGTACACCCTGGACAGAGAGCCAGTCCATCGCAGGGCAACACAGAGATACACAGGACAAACAATCATGCACACACACACACACACACACCTAAGGACAATTTAGACAGACCAATGAACCTGACAGTCATGTTTTTGGACTGTGGGAGGAAGCCGGACCCAGAGAGAACCCACGCATGCACAGGGAGAACATGCAAACTCCATGCAGAAAGATCCCAGGTTGAGAAGTGAACCCAGGACCTTCGTGCTGCAAGGCAACAGCTCTAACCACTGCGCCACTGTGCAGCCCCCATAAATCATATGCCAACATTAAATTAAATAACCATAGAATGTCATCAATTGGCTAAGATCCTCCAATATATACTTCAGTTCATGCATTAATCAACTTTAAGTTTGTCAACTAAGGAATGACATGTCCCTAGTTGTCAAAAATAGTTTTGCAACTTGAAGCAAAAAGCCCACAATAATGTATTTGAGAAAAATCTGTCATTTATGACAACCGTACCTGCAGAAATCAGAGTTGTATAAAAGTTTCAGTGGCCAAATGGGTTAAAAGTAACACTTTGGTGCATTGTATGTCTCAATTTAATGTATAAAAATATGCTAGTAAAGTACACCTGTTCAGTGTACAACTTAATTATCGGTGTAACCCACTTTTGTGGGACTTTTATTTTGAAGGTGCTGCTGACAGGATGTGATGTTTGAAAAGAGAGAAAAAAAACAGAAGTTGGAGCGGAGTTGTTAATGGTGCCGTTAAATAGAGCGACTCTGAGAGTTCACGGTTAACCTTTCTTGAGCAACCACAATCCTATATCTTCTCCCGTCTCTTTCTGGAATGCTCGGTTACATTGGTGGCAGCGGTGGGATCGTTTCAGTGCCGAAGTCTAGCTATTTTCCAGTGACGGTAACTGAGTCCGTTAGCTTGTTGAAGTTAGCCTCTGCTAACTCGTGGTTATCTTAGCTGTACCAGTATAGATAGGACGTACAACGATACGTTTACCGGTAGGAAGTGGTTGAATCTCCAGGAATTATGTGGGGACGTGATGAAGACCCGCTGGAGTACAGGCTCTCCCGCCCGGACAAACCACGCACTAGCAACGTGAACATTGAGCTTCCGCCGGTGTTCTCCGGAGAGGATGGGGAGAGTTTCTCTTGCTGGTCTCGTCACTATGAAGTGGCGGTGAGAGCACTAGTAGCAGGTGCCGAGAGTGCATGTGACTATGAACTGGCTCGAATACTGCCCTCCAGACTGTCCAAAGCCGCGTTCCTGCTGTGGGACAGTTTACCTGTGGCAGTCCAAGCAGACTACAATGCGGTGAAGGAACGGCTGCAGGAAGCCTTCAGACAATGACATTTTCTGGACAATTTCAGAGTTAACTGCCGCTGGTGAAAGTCTAGATGTCTATGCGGCTGATGTAGGGAAGCTGGTTGATGAAGCTTTCCCTAATTATGGACAAGCTGCTCAGAGGGAAGAAAAGTATCGCCGATTCCTGGCAGGACTAGATCCCTGCCTCCAAGCTAAGTGTCAGGAACAGGGAGCGACTGATTTGGAGGAAGCCTTAATCATTGCAGGCCGCTGTGATAAAGCACGTGAAACTTTAAAGAGTGAATACCCCCATCCTGCTGGGGGGGCTCCTCCCAGTAAGAGTGCAACTGCCTTAGTGCATTCTGTTTTGGAGGAACCTCGCTGGCAACGAGTAGTGGAAGAGCTGACCGAGGAGATGAAGGAAATGAGAAAAGACCTTCGAAGGCTGTCATGTGAGAACGAGAGACTGAAGGGTCGAGAGAGGAGCAACGACTGTTCCTCCCCCCGGCTGGAGTCATGTCGGTGCCACTGTGGGGATCCGGGCTGCCAATCTCTGCATCCCAAGTATAACCCACATCATCAGCCAAATCCTCCAAATTGGTGAGAGCGCCGCACCGACCAGGACGCTGGATCAAGAAGATGCTCTCCATCTCCTTACGCTGATCGTTCCAGTTCGCCGAGGGGCCAGAGCCCGGGATGGCAGAAGGACATCCCACCTGGTAGTTCAACAAGACGACAAGGAGTGAGATTCCTCTCTCCAGGGCGAGAGGAGCCTGTGCAGCAGTGGGGAAACGGGATGTAGCTGTTGTCATGGCCCGAACACCAGCTACGATACCTACAGGGCCTTGGGAAGAAGATGTTGATCTACTACACCGGGAGCACATGGTGAATTGTTCCCCGGCAGGGGAACCATGTTCATCCTACGTACGAGGGAGCATTGCAGGTACTGAACTGAACATTCTGATTGACTCAGTTTCCACGGAATCGTTCATCAGTGCAGATTTTCGCCAGTCTATTCCAGCTCTCCGCCAACGACCGCTCAGAATGAATATTATCGCGGCCAAGGCTGTAAATGGGGAGTTACTGGATACATTAGGGATGATTACTGCTCCCTTACGGTTGGGCTCTCAGTCGTGGCAACATGTTTTTCATGTGCTCCGTAAGTCCACCCAGACAGCTCTGTTGGGTCTGGATTTTCTGAAATCACATCACGCACTGGTGGATTTTGGCCATGGTAGATTAGAGTTGTGGGGTATGGATGTGAAGTTGCTGAAACAGGAGGATTTGATTCCAACCTGTTGCAACGTGTCTCTTACGTCCCCCCTAACATTACCGCCATTTAGTGAGATGCTGGTCCCAGTACACCTTTCTCCTGCGGGGCCGGTTGGACAACTCCCCACATTTGTCGGGTACCTAGAACCCAATCCTCAAAGTAAGAGTGAGTGTGTGGTGGCTCATACTCTCGCTTCGGTAGACAAAGGCGTTACTACGGCTTGACTGCTTAATCCTACCAGCCAAGACATGACACTACGAGAAGGTACACATCTTGGCGAGTTATTTTCTGTAGAGGAGTGGGATGCAGTGACCCCCCTTACAGAAACATTGCCTTCCGCGGTACTGACAGACACACACCCCGTGTCGCTGATGGATTCTGCTGCCAGCCCGTTACAAATGGGACAGCTGGAAGCACTGCTAGCTGAATATGGAGATATTTTTAGCCAATCTAGAGCAGTGACAGGGAAGTGTACCCTTATTAAACACAGCATTAACATCGGTGACCATCCCCCCTTGAAACAGCGGGCTTACCGGACCTCGCCTGACAAGAGGGAGGAAATAGACAGACAGGTAACCACCCTGCTGGTGGATGGGGTGATTGGAGACAGTTGTAGTCCCTGGGCCTCTCTGGTTGATTTGGTGAAAAAAAAAACGATGACTGGAGATTCTGTATCCACTATCGACGGTTGAACAGTGTCACTGTAAAAGATTGCCATCAGTTGCCTCGGGTGGATGATACGCTAGATGCTTTGACGGGGTCCCATTGGTTTAGTACTTTGGACTTTTCTAATGGTTACTGGCAGATTGATGTGGCAGAGGAGGACCGCCGAAAAACTGCTTTCACTACTGGGCGGGGCCTGTACCAGTGGAAGTCTATGCCTATGGGTCTCACTAGCGCACCTGCCACCTTCCAGCGCATGATGGAGCTGGTTCTGCGGGGACTCCCGTGGCACGTGTGTATGGTGTATTTAGATGATGTGTTGATATTTAGCCCTACGTTTGAAGAGCATGTAGCCAGGTTGCGAGAGGTGTTCTCTCAAATCCAAGCTGCAGGTCTGAGGCATAACCCTCGTAAATGCTACTTGGCCAGAGATCATGTGGTATTCTTGGGCCATTTAGCTCCTGTCACGGTCTACAGCCAGACCCCAGAAACACAGATAAGGTGAAAACCTGGCCCATGCTACAGTTGCCCACTGAGGTGAGGGCTTTTCTCGGTTTATGCTCTTACTATCGGCGATTTGTCAAAGACTTTGCTCATCGTGCTGCTCCACTGCATCATTTAACATGTAAAGGTGTTTCATTGAATGGAACGAGGACTGTGATGTGGCCTTTGAGTATTTAAAGACAGTACTCTCGTCGGCCCCGGTGGTGGCCATGCCGGACTTTACTGTTCCTTTTAAAGTGTACACGGACGCCTTTTATGGAAGCTGTAGGAGCGGTGTTGGCTCAGGATCACGGTGGGCTTGAAAGAGTAGTGGTGTATGCTAGCCAGTCGTTGACTAGCACCCAGAAATGCTGGTCCACGTTTGACAAAGAGCTGTGGGCGGTGGTATGGGCCATTCGACAGTTTAGACACTACCTCGGGTCTGCCACCTTCACCATAATAACGGACCACAAACCGCTATTGGGACTTCGACGTTTGGCCATAGATAAAGATCCATCGGGGATGAGAGCTCGATGGATCCTGGAATTGGATCCTTACAACTGGGTGTTGCAGCACAAACAGGGCCAACAACATACAATTACGGACGCGCTCTCAAGGCGCCCCAATCGGGATGTGGACAGTGCTACTGCAGTGGTGAATGTGGTGGACACACCTTTCCAGTCCAATGTCTCGGGTCCACCAGGCTCGGTCCCCGGACACGCTGAGTCTAAGGATGAAGGCTCACAACTGACAGGGTTATTGAGTGACACGGGGGCCTTAACAGTGCAACAGCGGAATGACCCCGATATCAGGGTGGTGCCAAACTGGTTGGAGCAGGGAGGCTCTCGTCCAGCCCGGGGACAAGTGAGGGGTGGCTCCCAGTGGCTCCCAAAGCTGTGGACTGAGTTTCCGAGGTTGTTATTGGTGAATGGATTCTTGTGCCGAACTGTGAACTCTTCTCCGGTAGGGAAAGCACTGTATCAGGTGGTCGTACCTGCATTCCTGGTCCCTGAAATTTCGTATCAGTTGCACGGCGGTCCAGTAACGGCACATTTTTCTGCTGAAAAAGTGTGGGAGCAGGCTAGAGGCCTCTGTTACTGGCCATCTATGCTCAAGGACATTCGCCAGTGGTGTGAGCAGTGTGTTCAGTGTCAGACTCGCAGGAGTCCTGTGCCAAAACATCATGCCCCGATGGGAGGTTTGGAGTCTGTTTCGCCCTTTTCAGAGGGTTGCTATGGACATTCTGGAACTCCCAGTGACATCGAAGGGGAGCAGATATGTGCTGGTGATAAAGGATTATTTCTCTAAATTTGTCAACCTGTATGCTCTGTTGGACCAAACTGCTCACTCCGTGGCTCAGTGTTTATTTGAAGGCTATAGACCCTTTTACTACCTACGTCATCAAAAGTTGCGCGCGCAGCCTGGCAACGAGAGTGAAGGCTTCCTCATTCACACTCGATACTAAAACAGCATTTTAAACCCTTTGTTTTGAAGTTCTGAGCACATAAAAATATCGGGTTGTTGCGTGTATGGATGCCAGAATCGCTTCTCTTCAAGCAGTGGACTGAAACTTTACAGAATTCCTAAGGGAGCACATCCATTTCAACAAAATCGGAGGCGTCCGTGCCTGCAGGCCATCAAAAGGAATCAATGAAAACGACTGAAAACACGATCCGAAATGCTCGAGTTTGTAGCGCCGATTTTATATCAGGTAAGGTAATTATGTACTAATATTACACCAGAAAGCTGGTTAACGTGCGTTCTATTAAATAAAGTAAGTTGTGTTTGCTGGTTTGCAAATGAAATTAACATTTCATTCTAATTCATCTGTATTTTCCCACTGCATATTATTATAAACTGTATTTCTCTAAAAATTAACACGATTGTACTCTGAGCACGCTAAAAAAAGAAACCTATGCTATACTCACCCTGCCATGCAGGTACGTAGTTCTCTGGTTTGTTTACTATGACCCAAGCCTCGTACATAGCAGTCTTGTGTACTTGTCTTTGGCTAGGAAGGACTTCTGCCTTCAAGACGCAAATCTCAGAGTCTATGTCGTGATATTTTACTTTCTGTACGTGGCCACAGACAACATAGTTGTATGCATCTAACGATTTGTATGCCCGTAGCTTCTCACGTGTATACTTACTGGGCCTCTCCACTAAAAACGTATATATATCGGGCCACTGGATATCTGGCCACGCACCTACATCTTCCACCCATTCCGTAATGCCACAGGGATCCGGGAGTCTGTTGCCATTCGTTAAAGTGAGTTTAATAATATAACATTCAAGATTTGCCAGTGATAACCCCGCAGCGTAGCTTGATAAAGCCATTCTCTGTTGCCAAGCTGCGCGTGCATTCTCGCTGACGTCATATTGTTTACAAACAGTAAAAGGGTCTATATACTGTTGCATGGCATCCCTGAAACTGTTCACAGCGACCAGGGTCGACAGTTTGAAGCGGAGATTATACAACGACTGTGTATATTATTGGACATTGATAAAATCATACTGCGCCACACAATCCCAAGTCAGATGATATGGTGGAATGGTTTAACCGTATGCTCAGTGATCAGCTGGCTAAGTCATTGTTGTCCTGTGGGGGTGAGTGGGACAATTATTTGAAGCAAGTAGCTTTTGCATGCAAGCACGGGGTACACTCCTTACTAACTGATCCACGGCAGGGAGGCTCGTGTTCCGGTGGATGTGCTGGTTCAGAAGCAGGCAGTGCCCTCTGATCTTCCCCTTTCACATGCGGACTTTGTGTCGGCTATGAGGGATCGGTTGGAGGTGGCCTTTGCCAACATGAGGCAAAATGCAGCAGTGGCTCATGAGAAACAAAAACTTTTATCACGACACCAGTACCCACCATCAGCCATACTCGACGGGGGATCTCGTGTGGCTTCACAATCCTCGGGAGGATAGGAAGAAACTGGTTCCCCATTGGAGGGGTCCCTTCAAGGTCTTAGGTGTGTTGGACTCAGAAGGGGTAACAGTTCGTGTGACCTCCTCATTGATGGAGACCCCCCCCCCCCAAGTGGTTCAATACGATCGGTTGAAACCATACACCTTGGGTTTGATTCCTGTCCCACCCTCAGGGGTCCCTCGGTGTCCCACGTTGGACGCATACTCGCAGCACGGGGACGAGGTGACAGAGGTGATGGGGGCTGGGTCATCTCGGACTGTTTCAAGTGCGGGAAGGGCTGTTCGAGCACCGGGTTGGTTTAAGAACTTTGTCACTTATTATTGACTGTTGTAGAAAAAGAAAAGAAAAACTTTGGGTTCTGAGGTTTTTTTTCTGGTGATGGGCCCTTGTTGGGGGATTTGTGTGTGATGTTTTGTTGTGAGTTGTTATGCTTCATTGCAGTTGACGGGGGTCTTTGTTTATGATGTTGCTTTGACTTGTTATAATTATTATTGTTAATATTTTTTTTCTCTCCTCTCCTCTCCTCTCCCTTTTTAAGGGAGAGGCGGGTGTCGGAGTGGAGGATGCCATCCTGTACCTCCTGCATAGAGCTTACTCACACCTGGATGGGGGAAAAGGCTCGGTCAGGATCCTGTTTCTTGACTTTTCCAGTGCCTTTAATACAATCCGGCCTTGTCTGCTTCAGGAAAAACTGAACAGGATGGAGGTGGACCCCTGCTTGGTCGCTTGGATCACTGACTACCTCACTAACAGACCACAGTATGTCAGGCTGAAGGACATCACGTCCGGCACTGTGGTCAGCAGCACAGGAGCACCACAGGGAACTGTGCTGTCCCCACTTCTATTCACCCTGTACACCTCTGACTTCAGCTACAACTCTGAATTATGCCATATTCAGAAGTACGCAGATGACACAGCCATCATGGGGTGTATCTGGGATGATCAGGACGCGGAGTACAGAGGTCTGGTGAGAGATTTCGTCGCATGGAGTCACTCGAATCACCTGCAACTCAACACCTCAAGACTAAGGAACTGGTTGTGGACTTCGGGAGGTCAAGAGAGGGTCCAGTGCCGATTAAGATAGAGAGGGAGGAGGTGGAGGTGGTCAATAAGTACAAGTACCTTGGGCTGTGGGTGGACAATAAACTGGACTGGTCATGCAACAAAGGCCACCTGTATAAGAAAGCCCAAGGCCGACTGTACTTCCTCAGGAGGCTGAGGTCTTTTAACATCTGCAGGAAGCTCCTGAGGATGTTTTACGAGTCAGTGGTTGCCGGAGTACTTCTTTTTGCTGTGGTGTGCTGGGGGAGTGGCACAGCGAAGAAGGACACATCTAGGCTGGAGAAGCTGATCAGGAAGGCAGGCTCTGTGGTCGGCATTAAACTGGACACGTTGGTGTCAGTGGCAGAGGAAAGGACACTAAAAAAACTGCTTGACATTATGGACAATGCTGGGCATCCTCTTCACACGGCCATAAACAAACAGAAGAGTCTGTTCAGTGAAAGGCTGCTTCTCCCCAAGATGAGAACTAACAGACTTAAAAACTCCTTTGTCCCACACGCCATCAGACTGTTTAACTCCTCTCTGGAGGGGAGAGGGAGGAGAAACAGGAGGACAAAGGAGGGGGGACACCGAAGCTGTAGTGACTCTTCACTTCACTGTGCAATACCTCAATGCAAGTACCTTTGTTAAACAGTTAAATTGGTTTAATGGTCAACGGTGCTAAGGACTTTGATATCTGGAAGGTGCAATTCAATTGTATTTTTATATTTATTTCTATTTTTTATTATTATATAACATTTTCTGACGTTCTGTAACTTCTGTCGGTGTTGTGCTGCTTTTTTTGGAAACCAAATTTCCCGAAGGAACTCACCCGAGGGATTAATAAAGTTTTATCTTATCTTATCTTATCTTATCTTATCTTACCTTATCTTATCTTATCTTATCTTATCTTATCTTATCGGATCTTATCTTATCTTATCTTATCTTATCGGATCTTATCTTATCTTATCGGATCTTATCTTATCTTATCTTATCTTATCTTATCGGATCTTATCTTATCTTATCTTATCTTATCTTATCGGATCTTATCTTATCTTATCTTATCTTATCTTATCGGATCTTATCTTATCTTATCTTATCTTTTTTGTTGTTGTTGTTTGAAAATGTGGATGTTTTTTTTGTGTGGGGGAAACATGTAACCCACTTTTGTGGGACTTTTATTTTGAAGGTGCTGCTGACAGGATGTGATGTCTGAAAAGAGAGAAAAAAACAGAAGTTGGAGTGGAGTTGTTAATGGTGCCGTTAAATAAAGCGACCCTGAGAGTTCACGGTTATCAACCTTGTCTCGAGCAACCACAATCCTATATCTTCTCCCGTCTCTTACTGGAATGCTCGGTTACATCAGTAATATCAGGTTTATTTAGGTGGCATTTCCCAACCAAAATCCTTGAGGCACTTGCACTGCATGATTTCCACTTGTCCCTACTTCCAGTCCCATGTAGAATCTCCCTGATCATCTTTATTGAAGTCCCTCATCACCGTGTCATCAGTTTTTACAGAAGCAAAATAATAGTCTTTCATTTGAAACCACGTGTTTTAAAACAGAGACGTGTTAAAACGTTGAGAGCAGTGTGCCCTGAGGACCAGGATTAGAAAGCATCAATTTAAATGATCTATGTCATTGTGCTTGTCTTTCCCCATCTACAGCTTAAAGCTGGCTTACTTGCTTTTTCTCTACCTGGCGTACGCAGATTTGTAACTCTAGACATGTAGCAGGTTGACGCTGCTTCCAGAGGAAGTGCCTGGAGGACCAATATTGTCCTAGAAAAACGAATGCATCTTCTTTGGAGGAGTGGTGTATGCTTAGAGCAGGATCACAGTGGTCTTTGACTAATGAAGTCGACGTAGCGGTTCTTTGTGAGCCCTGCTGCTGCTTCAGGTGTGGACTCAGAGTTTGGGTATTGAATTAATGCAAATACCGTAACCCCTACTTTCCACTTGATGTGAAAGCTGCGTGTAACATAATCGAGGATTTTTACCCGCAAGTTCTCTTCCAACCAGGAGTGTTTCAGACATAAAACGGGAGCGAAAGCATTCCACACAGCTGGTCCTGCGAGCTCACAAAATCACAGGAAAACTGCAACACCACATGTGATTTTGGAAGTTCACACAAGAACAAGCGAGAAGAAAGACTGCAGCATGTATCCAAAAAGATCTGTGGTTCATTTTCTGTTCTGTTTACGTCGGCTACAGAGGTTTCACAGGAAATGACGAATGAGCTTTACTAGTTAAACAACGGGAAATCTGCACTTGACTTTAATTTTGAAAGTTTCTTTTTTACACTGCCTTCATGTTTGACTTCCTATCTGGACTAATCTGGAGAGCAGAGCATGACCTGTTTTAGAAGCATAACACGTTAAAAACAGACTTGAAACATCATCAAAGCATCCTTATGCGTCTGGGACACGTCCAAACTGGGATGCCTTCCGACCGGTGGAAAGGAACCAGTCTACTGCAATGGCCAGATTACATTTAGCAGCTGTTTCGCAACTCTTTCCGTTTAGGTGGAAAGTTGGGGTGAATACAACCGTGATGGTTTGGCCACATTTAAAAATGCACACCAGTCACTGAATGAGGAATGCAGAGATATCCAGGTTAAGCTGTCATTAGGGATTTGGAACCAAATCAGAGTGGAAATATCTAAGTTGGCATGTTTGCCTGGAATGTTGTACTTCGGCAAAACAGCAAGCATTAAAGGTCACGGTGACCTAACGGAGAGTCCGGACATTGATCCTGTATGTTTAATTTTTCATCACATTTTTACATTTTTTTCATAGATTTTTAGTTGACCATCGTATACCATTACCATGGATTTACCACTTAGTGTCCTGAGGGAATCACAGGATTACACACAGATTATCTTTTTAAACCCCTCTACCACATCTGTTTTTATTTTTTCTTTCCAGTGGTGTTATTAAGATGTTGAATCTTCACCATCCTACATGTTTGCAGCTGACAAATGTTCCATCTATACATAATTCTTTGCTTTAGCTACATTTCTAAAACCAAATGAATCTACATTTTGTAATTCCATTTAGAGAAGCAAGTTTTAAATTGCCCCAAAACATTTTTAGTTTTGTCCAAAAAGGCTTTAGGGGGCCATTTTTTGTGCCATAACAAAATATGTCATAATTTCAAAAATGGATGCTGAAATTTAAGGTAAAATGTTTATTAAAGGGAAGTGAACAGTGGAACGTAGCAGTGGTCACAAAGCAATAAAAGAAAATGAGTCACCAAGGGCACACCAATCTACCTGATAGAAAACAGAAAGGCATTTCTGTATGGATACAAAACCGCGGTGCGGAAGCTGGAGAATTTCCAAAGCGAGGACAAACTGGCAAAGACTCATTACAACAAGGTGGAGCAGAATTTCACCTCTGGAAATTTGAGAGAGGCATGGCAAAGCTCAAACGTCATGGTGGGTGAAACTCCCAGACCCACAGAGTTTATCTTCTTCACCAGCTTTAATGGGGGCAGCACATCAATTACCTGGACCTCTCCATCCCCCAGCTTCAACATCCAGGCCCTTACCATGAGCTGTACGTATCTGACCCGGACAGAGAATACAAGCTTTGTGTGTTTGAATGCTGTCAAAATAAAACAAAAAACTATTCTGCCAACCCCACTCACTAAGATTTTTAAATAGATTTTCCTGCTTAGGAATAACTATTGGCAACCTGCCAAACCACTTTTCTGACCTTTTAATTGCACCCAACACCAACTCTGGATCAAGCCTTGCTTTGCTTTCCTTTTCTAGGGCAGTACACAAGTGCCAATGACTACGTGTACATGCAGCCAATATCCGGGTTATGATCGGGTTAAGGTCGGCATTCGGGTTTCTGAGCTGATCAGAATAATCTATCTATCCATCTATCTATATATTAGGGTTGTCACGGTAACCGGTGTAGCGGTAAATCCCGGTTAAAAAGTTGACAACAATAATAACGTATTGTTTTTTGACAAATATATTATCTTGGTGGATTATCGTGGCTGCGGTGTAGGCGCGGTGACCCTTACCAGCCACCGTATCATCTGCTGAAGTTGCCGGCGGCACATGCGCACTTTGTTGTTTACAACCAAAACTTTCTTGAAGCTAAAGCTGAAATAATGGCCAAAGGAGGAGACGGCAGCGCTCAGGAGGACATTTTTTATCCCTCAAAGAAGACAAAGTGGGAAGTACGGGCATCTTTTGGATATCTGAAGAATGCCGAGGGACAGCTGATAGAAGACGGCTATCCTGTTTGCAGCACGTGCAGAAAAAGTGTCTGTGAAAGGCAGCAACGCTTCAAATCTCATGACACATCTGCGTGACCATCACCCACAACTCTACAGTCAACGCAAGGCAAGCTAACGTTAGCGTTTTAGCTAAAATGCGTGATCCGAGGATTTGGGTTGAGGGAGAATGCAACGAGTGGCTATATAAAGCAGCCGCAGCGCCGCAACCTGCATATAAACCGTGTTGCGGACACCGCCATGTTGAAATGACGCTATGCATTACGGGGCTCCCAGGGGCAGATAAGAGTTGGTCTCTCTCCGAGAATAATTATGAATTTAACAACGATTACTGCCTGATGACATTTTCCCACATCTGCAAAGCTCACTGGAAGGACACAAACCGAGGACAATATTTTCCTGATATAGGGTTTATTACTCAAGTAAGGGTAAAAAAGTATCTGATTAGAAGGCTACTTGAGTACTGAGTATCATCTGGTATAATATTTTTAAATTGATGACATCAAACAGATATAAAATAAGAAGATATGGGCAAATATTGGTATTTTAAAGACTAAAGGGGAAAATGTAAACAAATAAACAACACATTTACAAAATAACAAATTTTAGGCTAAATTTAGACACAAACTGAGGACAATATTTTCCTGATATACAGAGTTTGTTTAGTTGTCTGAAAATGTAACACGTTTAAAAAAAATACCGCAATAATACCGAAGACCGTGATAATTTTGATCACAATAACCGTGACGTTACATTTTCACACCGTGACGACCCTAATATATATATATATGTATATATATATATATATATATATATATATATATATATATATATATATATATATATATATATATATATATATATTTATATATATATATATATAACAGTTGTAAACAAAATAAACCAAAGGAGGGATGAGTGAAATGTGTTCATGACACTGAAGCACCAAAAACAGTATTCTTGATTTATATGCAGTAAACATAACAAAATACCAATAAAGTAATAAATATTATATATATACACATACATAGTTATATATGTCTACATAGGAATATGTATATATGTATCATAAATAACGACACTAAGAAAATAAGACAAAAATATAAAACAAAAATCTGCAAGTGTGATGCGATCCAATATGGCTGCTACCTGATGACGTCATAATATGTAAATTATGTGAGTGAATTTGTTCCTATCACAAAATTTGGCTCATACTGAAGATTTTTCTAATTTACAATATTCCTCTATCTCTAACCAGATTTAAGCTACAAGCTCTTTAAACAGTGATGTAAAAATTCATATTTTACTGAAAAAACTGTGGCACCTAAGGGGTTAAACTGATCATTTCCAGTCCTTCAGTGAAGCCAGTATTGGGATTTAAACTTGTCCATGCCGCCCGGTGACTCTCTCCGAGATGACATCCATTTTGCGCACTAATACCGGTATCGCAGCTAGAACATTGTCCAGCTTACGATTCACCTCGAGTAACGTCCCAGTCTGAGAAGTCTCCACAAATGTCTTCATCAAAGCTGTATTTGATCACTTATGCTCTTCTCTTTTTGGTAAGCTGAAGCAGATTGCTGGACGGGGTTGAGGCTATATCACAACAACCCACTCATCTCCTTCCAGGGAGTCTTAAATCCAGATTTATCCTCCCCTGGACTATAAACACTAACATCTAGTCTCAATGTGTAGCTAGCAGGGAGTTAAATCTCTACATTTGTGAAGAAGTGATTTATTTCTTATCTAGTCTGCATTTTAAACAAGAAAAATCCCATTAGTATATCACCACACACTGGTGAAATTACATCTCGACCCATCCTCATGGGGAGAAGTGAGCTGCAGCAGTAGCTGCGCTTGGGAACTATTTGGTCTAATCCCCAAATCCAACCACTTAATGCTGAGTGTCAAGTAGGAGGCTTTGGGTCCCATTTTTAAAGTCTTTGGTATGACCCGACCGTTTGAACCCTGATCTCCCAGTCTGTTCATACCACTGAGAAACAATTCATAACCAAAAATGGGTTTGTCAATCAGAAGAACTGGATCCCTGTCTAGTCTTCTTGAATAAGAGTTTAATTGTCAGAAATGGCTATCTTCAGGAGCTCTCAAAAACCAAGCCATAATGTGACCGCAATTTCAAAGACTACTTGTTTAACCACCGCCAGTACCGGAGTGGATTTTCAGATGGACTTCTTCAAACTGGCTCCATTCCAATGTTAAAACAACCCAATGGAGAGCCAGAGCTGTAAATAACATCAATATGCTAACAGCAAGCAGCTAGCTGAATGGTTGTAATGTTTGGTGGGTGAGTGTCCAAAACAGACGGTGGCAATAATTCATTACTCGCAACAGGGAAGGCTGTTGTTGGTAAGCCTGGCCTGCCAGACTCGTCCTCTGTTTAATTCTACACACAGTGTGGTTACTCACAAGCAGAGAGGCACATGAGGGGCGGGACAAGCCAGCTCAAAAATAACCAGTCAGAAAGAAAAAAGGCGGAAATGCCGTATGTTGAATTTTTGCTGTAGTCTAGCGACGGCGCAAACATCTGATTTTTAGAAGAAAGGCTTTAAGCGCTTCTTCTTGTTGTTTAAGACACATGTTCGAGTAATTTAGGACACAGGAAGCAGCCGCAGCGAACGACGCTTCAGATGACATGCTTATGAGAAACTCAGCGTCGTGATGTGTGACGTACGCTGCTCAGTGCTGATTAGCTCGGTTAGAATTCCCAGTGGGTGGGGTTATTTGAATGGGAGCGTTCCCAGACCCTTCTCATAAGAAGCATGGGGCTGGCTGGTCAGGCTAGTTGTAGGTTTAATGCTCAGGTTGAGCACAACACACCTTAGCTTGTAGAAGCTAACCGTTAGCATTAGCAACTCCACAACATTAAGGGACACATTCAGGCTAGAGTTATTTGTAGAGATAAAACATCAGTGTTATAAAAGAGCGGACAGAGGCAGCGGTAGAGTTGTTCAGCGGTTAGCCAATCAAATACATTGTGTAAAATAATGAGTAGGACTCCAAATCCTGTTGATCTCCGCCACCCACTCCTCTGGCTAACTCCTACTTCCTGTAACAGGAGTGGCAGACCTTAATTCCCTCAGAAAATGACTCATAAAGCATTCATTTATACCAGAGACCATGGCAACAAAATTAGTGCAAGTCCACTTTAAGAGTTATTGGCAATCTGGCAACCAAACCCATTCCATCCATTTTTACTGTATTTGAAAAAGTTTGTTTTTACACAAACATTATGTGAATTGAATGTAAAAACTGGCAACAGCTGAAGTGAGGAAAGCAGTTTTGATAAATGTTTTTATTTAAAACCTTCGTTCACTATTGAGCACAAAGTCTGGCATAACACTCACAACACTACACTGGACTTTTGAAAGTATGCCCTTTGCATGAGTCTACTGATATTCTCTATTGAAGCAAATATGTGCAAAAGAGTCTAGCAATCCACTTCAAAAACACGTTCACTTACCAAAAACAGATGAAGGCATCCCTCTATCTCTGTTACCCTTATGCTCTTTTATTATCCTGACATTAGGTGTGAAATCCTCCTCATCAGTGTCATGTGAGATAATGAGACCATGTGAGATCTTATTACATTCCAGCGGACGGTCTCATGCAGCAATAATTACTCCCGCTGGCAGCTTACTTATTGACAGTGCCAGCTCAAACTATCAATCTTGGACTAATGGTTTCCATCCCTCACAAGCAAACAATGGCACGATCACTGCCTCAGTCAACTCTGAGAGTTGGATTTAATGACAAAATCATTGTTCTTCTTCTTTATAGCTGAAGAGGGGCAACATGTGTAGAACAAGGTGTGTCTCACATGGATTTGTGTGCACAAAGCTGTAAATAAGAGTGAGCAACTTATTGGCTATGACTACATCATTGTATTTAATCAGTGAATACGGCCAAGCAGATGTTGCTAAATTGCAGCAAATGAAAAGCGCACGAGCGAACTTCCTTTATTGGTGTGTTGTGATGAAGTGATGTCCCGAGGCTTTGAGTGGGGGAAAAATGAGCTGTATTGATTACAGGGATGGGAACAAAGAGGAGAAAAATATAAGTGCAGGGACTCTAACTAGCCCCAGTTGGATCGTGAGTTCAACATGCAGTGACAAATAGGCGGCACAATGAGGAGGCACACCCAGAAATCAAATGGAGTATGGATTGTTGAGGGCATAAATTTACAGCTCCAGGGTTTGCCAAACTTTGAAGTCAGAACTGGAAGCAGCTGAAATGGGGCGCCAGTTGGTGATTGTCATTATTATTTCTTTACTGTGCAAAGGACTGATGCACCAAATGTGCTTTCTTTAAAAGTCCTACATCATGGCTTCACGCATGCATCGTCCTGTCTCAGCTGCAGCTTCTCTTCAGCTAAATGAATGCAAACCGGTTTGCATCATCACGCACTGCTTGGGCAGTTCAGTGGCTAGGCCCATGGAAAATGTCCCAGTGCTTCTTGTAGCCAGTTCACTGCTGATGGGGTTGTCGCCAAAGCTGCTTTGGGAATCTAGGGCGACGTCATGAAATGTGTGAAATTCTCATTGGTGGAGGTAGGCTTTCATCATCATCATCATCAATATCAATCATCCATCATCAATCATCTATCTATGTAAACCTAGTCGAAGCAAGTATCTGTACTGAACCTTACCGCCAAAATGCAGAGCAGAGCTCCGTTTGGAGTGAGAACCTGACTGACATCATGCGTCCCAGAAGAAGTCCCAGCAGGAAGGTGAGCCCGAGGGAACTGGACCACTCAACTGGCTGATGGCAGGAATCTCACTCACTGGGCTGCCCTCAGGGATGGCAGGGCTTCTTGAAGCCTGAGAGTCTGATTGTCGTTGATACGTCAGTTTCAGTCTGAGTGAGGAGTTCAGGCAGGGCCGTTGCTAGCTATTTTGGTGCCCTAAGCACAAAGGCTTCGTGGTGCCCCCCGCAGAAAAAACAACACAATGACACAGTATGTGCAAGTGCTTCGCCTTAAATTCTCTTTAATTCTCTTGCATGCACAAACTGCTTATTATTTCCAAAAAGTAGGACTGATATTTACATACTATAACGTACTCAACACACTTCATATTGTTATTATTTAGAACTATGTAACAGATCCACACACCACAAGCACCGGGTGTGGCACACGTGTTTCTCCAATGTCATTTTCAGATCCAGGACTCACTCTGCCTTCAGAAGTGCTGGCTGTGGGCTGAGCTCGGTCTGTAGGTGTGCTTTACTTTGTTATTCCTGGTCAGGGCTGGGTGATGTTGTAGAAGGTTCAGACGTGATGGCTCTTGAACTGCTGGTGGAGGGCTGATCTGAACTTATGGCGTGAGCTCCTCCTTGAATGGACTTGTTCATTGAGCCTGCATTCAGACACAAAAAGATAATTTGTCATATTCATTCTATAATAAGATAAAAGTTTTAAACCATGGTAAAAAAAACTGCAATAGATCATTTATAGGTTTATATTATAAATCACTGGCATGTGACATGACTAAATTCAAAACTATTTAACCTTTATTAAGAACTAGAGAGGCACAATACACACATTTTATACACAACTAGAAAATTCTGAATATGAAGGGAGGAGGTTAGCATAATTGACTTTTTTATTCAAATTATACCATCAGCAGCTGATGTTCCCCTTGGCCCATAAATGTTTATGAAATATAGATCAACATAGAGCAAATACCTAATTAGAAAATAGGTTTGTCTAATTTTTCATATGAAATCTCAGTTACATAGCCTATAGGCCACATGGGCTATTTAATAATGATATAAGTCATGTCCATAGTTAACTCATGATTAATCACAAACAGCCGCTTATTTAAAAATAAAAGTTCTTACTTTACCTGGACGGTGTTTTAGTCCTTCCTGTTTTCGTGATATTTAAGTATTTGGGTGGACAAATATGATTCATTTGTTTATTTCTGCTTCAAAACAGCACAGATGGAGAGAGCGGTGCGACACGGTCCATCTCCTTTCCTTTTTGTATTGTTTTCTCTCTGTAAACATGCTAATTTACTTTGCAAATCTTCTAATTGAAATCTGTCTTTATCGTACATATTATTTTTTCATAAGCTTGCGTTTGATGGTGCCCCTCCCCCGGCGTGGTGCCCTACGCGCTGAGCGAGGAGTGCGTGTGCGGAGCGCCGGCGCTGAGTTCAGGTGACCAAGTATTGTAAACACAGTAGCAGCAGGTTACTATTATTATTTGAGTATTTGAAGTAAAAGTCATCTTTTGGGCTGGGGAAAAGGAGCAATCTGAGCTAGTAACTACCTTGCTTCAAATATTTTCCTGTTGAACAGAAAATGCATCAATTCCAATGAATCAGTGATTATTTTAATTATTTATCTTATTTTTTATGACACATTGGGCTTCAGCTTCCCAGACTGCATGAGACCTACTTGGGCGGCAGTTCAGTAACATATTTACTCTCTACTGTCTGATGCAACATCGTGTAGGATAGTTACGAAGCTCCTTATTTGGTCCTTATAAGATGGATATCTAATTCTGGAAAAGCCTTTTAAAAGTGCATATTATAGCTGATTAGATGGGTATTTGAATGTAATGTAAGTTATTGCACATGTAGGTACATTCTAGAAAAATGACACAAAACAAAATGTAAAATGATTCTCTTTTATTCTAACATCTTTGTACAATACTATGCAGTATATATCTTTATTTATATTTTTTACATAGAGCACAATTCACTACAAAATACAGACAGTATGGTGACCAACATATAAAAATACTATAGTAGTATTGACAATAATGAAGTATGGTTTAAGGTACTTTACATGACTTTTGAATGAAATAAATTAGTATTCACAGTGATCCCAAACTTCTTTAATGTTAAGGTAATGGAAAGTAACCCTACAAAAATGAGACAACAATAGCTCTGGTCTTGCATCTACACATACACACACCATCAGCGAGGGCAGTCAAATACAGGAAAGGTGCAAGTCAGCTAGTTGTGAAGTTCAACAGCACTTCAAAGGATTCGTTGGTCTTACAGAACAACACTTTTAATTAACAAAGCAGGGTCATTGTACATTTAACACCCTTATGAATGACCTAGCTGTCATGAATGACCCTATCTTCACATGAACTCAGGTCAGGACGATCTGAACACAATTCTGTAAACCCCTAAGAGTTGGTCCGCCCAACTCCTAAAACTGCTTCATCCCAGTTCTTACCCTTCAAGAATCCAGAAAGTGATACGGCTCAGACCATTTTTTTTACCTTCATTGATTTCCAGTGTGTGTAAATACGTTTGGTTATAAACACACAAAGAAGCCAATAAGCCAAAGCCTCATCCGTACAATGCTTCATGTCAGGGATGGAAGGGACGATGCACGACGGCTCCTGAAGACCATTTATGCAGCTTAGCTTTGTGGATTTTAGACAATAGTTTTGTGTGTGTGTGTGTGTGTGTGTGTGTGTGTGTGTGTGTGTGTGTGTGTGTCCAAATAAAGCTTATCTGATTTGAGTCAATCACTGTGATGCTTAATGCCTACCATGCAAGGCCACGACAACAGCTTCCATGCCAAAAAGGACACTTTGCCGTGTCATCATTTGTTCTTAGAAGACAACTCATGGAAAATGAGACAATGGTTGAATGCTTGACAGACAGCTTAGTTTACTTCTAACAATAAACGAAGGACTTGACCTTAACAATGGAACAAACAAACAGATATGTTTACATTTAAAAGCTAATAGAGGCTGATTCAAGGTTGTCAATAAAGTGCACTTGCCAGCAAACCTGTGCAAAGGTGAAAATATAGTAGCTTTTTTGTATACCGGTATATACATACGCAGCAGTTAAATATGTATATACAACTGCTGTACATGATGGGTGGATGTTTGCAGTTTGCTAATCACACACCGAGACACAAGACGATGGGGAAAGCCCTCGCGAGATTGCACAACGCCCTGCGTGCAACAGCAGATAATGTAGCAAAGAAATACAAAAACAGATGAAGAAAAAACGTGCACGTGAACAAAATGCTGATCGTAGACTCATTTCAGCTAACGTAACATGTAAATGGCCTCTGTAGGAGATGCTGTTTCAACGGGACTCAAATGAAGAGGAATACGTTTTTGATCTAAACCTGTACTCGCTGTCATGAGTCACATTTTAAAGACTGCTATGGACCAAAAACAGTTGAAAAAGCCCTCTGGCTGTTTCCTCACCTCGCCGATGTCTATGAATACAGGGAAAAAGCCCTTAGACACATGAAAAATGAAAACATAGCACATTGCAAAACAGTAACAGTCCACACGTCATTCAAACACCTCAGAAACACGACTGGCACACAGTCACGGCATTATGAGCTAGAATTTTAGGATCCAGAAGTTTAGACGGGTAAACACGCGTTTCAAATTCTGTTTGGGGGATTTTTTTTTATTCCTTCGGCAGCTACTTCGCCAGGGCATGGCTAATGAAACTGAACTAGTTCTCAGTTATTTCACACCTTAAAGGTGCAGTTTGTAAGAATGACATCCTGTGGTCAAATGAGTTTATTGCAGTCCATTTTTAAGCAAAAATATTTCTATCTCACTCCTGTTCTGGGAGTTTCATGGCTGTTGCCAGTTAGGAGTAAGCACCAGAAGATTCTAGATGACAAGCATCTAGTCATACACAGTACGTTGATAAGAAGATAAATACGTTGTCTTATCTGGTGTTGGCACTCCTGGGTAAGGAGCACTTACTACATATATTACGATAGTTTGATATTTCACACACTTGTGTATGCAAGGTTTCTCTACAGGAGAGTCCAATAGTAAGTGTGAGGTGGCACAGACCTGACCCCCATACCCGTAGAAGATGGAGGAGAAGCCCCAGAAATCTAGAGGTCCCTTCAGAGCGTGGAGACCCCAGAGAGATGGGGCATCAGCGGCCATGCCAGAAGCCCAGGAGATGATTACGGCGAGCCCCGTGGCCCCACCGGCAGCCAGTCGCACCGGGGCAGACTGAGCTCAGACCTCAGTGACTTAGGGGTGCCCAGACCCCGGCGGAGGCCCCACACAGCTCGAAGGGCCCAGGCTCCACCAGGGGCGAGCTGGTGGATGCCACAACAGCCATCCCCAGACATGAGAGCTGCAAACACACAGGCAGACAGAGGCACCACCCACCAACAGGAAATGTGACTAAAGGTGTTGTAGTGCCACAAGATGAAGAGGGGATGTGTCCAAGTCCCTACCTGACAGTCACTCACTCCCACCTTCATGCTCTCACATAAACACACCCAGCCTATAGACATACAAGAATGCACACCATACACCCACTCACACTCCCCATACACACTCTGGTCCAGGTACTGCTGCACAGAGGGCACAGCCATTCCTGGACCCAGGAGATGGTCCTGTTCTTATTGTGGTAACGACGAACAGGCAAGCCTGCCCACTGCAGGGCGAAGCGGTCCACTAGCCCAGACCATAACCAGACGGCCAGCTCCCACTACCAGCCTCCAGCCCTGGACAGCAAACCGAGAACAAGGTGTGAGAAAACCCCTAGTCTCCCCCCGCTCCAGTGTGGTGTTGACACATGTGCATTCAAAACAGGTAGGGGGATGGGGCAGTGCAAACACCATCCAGCCTGTACCAGCGCCAGACCCCCCCCCCCCCCCCCCCCACAAACCCCGCCCAAGGAAGCCCTGCTTTTGTTTTGTGAACAGGAGAAAAACTGGCTCAGCTGGTTGAGAATCTGTTTCAGTCTAACCTTCCTCACAGTGTGACTGAGACATTAGACTGCTTTGTGATTATTTCACAGTAGGAGCCTTACAAAGTGCACCTTTAACAAGAACAGCACTTTTCCACATGCCAGTTTGCTAGCTAGTTGAAATCTTCTGGCTCTGATCTGTGCTAGCTTTTAATTTTTTTAAAGTAATCAAAATGAACAAATTCTTTCTTACCGGCACTCCAGATTAGCATTGCTAAGTGTAACAAAGCTACCAAGATATAGAATGGGCCTTTTTTCTGAATCAGACTCATGCAAGCAACACTTTGCAGAATCAGACAGAACGGGAGAAATGTACGAAGCTGTGTTGTTTCCCTGCTGGTTATTTCAAGATATAAAGTAAAAATAGGAAAGCTTGGTTCTGGTAGTGTACTGAAAGCTTCTCGCCCATAAATCCTAAACTGTGACCTCCATCAGGAGAGTACTACCGCAGATTTTGGCACAGATTTTGTTTTTCAGAAAGTTAAGCTGCATTGCTCATTTTAGATTAACACAATCCTTACAAGCTGTACAACATGGTAATCAGTAATATCAGGCTTCCCAGTGGTATAAAACACACACAAGCATTGATACAATGAAGAAATAATCTACCAAACACAATTGTTCTTGTTTGTTAGTAATAGATTAAAAACAGCTCAACTGCTTGCTCTTAAGCCAAACTTGTGTTTGTTCTTTCGTTTTACGCTACACAACCATTGCTTTGAAGCTCATAGTGAGTAAAATTATTGGTAAATTATTAATATCTAAAGCGTAATGTAATCCTCTCAGAAAATCGGTGAGGTACATCTGCGGCGAAATGCAACTACATCAAAGATTTCTTTACATATTTATTCTTAATTTTTATCAAAAAGACGTTGGCAACAAACCCAGGCTTGAGGGAAGTCATCTTCACTTTTTAACAGTAAAGCCTAGTGTGTACTTCTCTGTCTGCACAGGTGTGTACTTCTCTGTCTGCACAGGTGTGGACTTCTCTGTCTGCACAGGTGTGGACTTCTCTGTCTGCACAGGTGCGGACTTCTCTGTCTGCACAGGTGCGGACTTCTCTGTCTGCACAGGTGTGGACTTCTCTGTCTGTACAGGTGTGTACTTCTCTGTCTGTACAGGTGTGTACTTCTCTGTCTGCACAGGTGTGTACTTCTCTGTCTGCACAGGTGTGTACTTCTCTGTCTGCACAGGTGTGTACTTCTCTGTCTGCACAGGTGTGGACTTCTCTGTCTGCACAGGTGTGTACTTCTCTGTCTGCACAGGTGTGGACTTCTCTGTCTGCACAGGTGTTGACTTCTCTGTCTGCACAGGTGTGGACTTCTCTGTCTGTACAGGTGTGTACTTCTCTGTCTGCACAGGTGTGTACTTCTCTGTCTGCACAGGTGTGGACTTCTCTGTCTGCACAGGTGTTGACTTCTCTGTCTGCACAGGTGTTGACTTCTCTGTCTGCACAGGTGTGGACTTCTCTGTCTGCACAGGTGTGTACTTCTCTGTCTGCACAGGTGTGGACTTCTCTGTCTGCACAGGTGTTGACTTCTCTGTCTGCACAGGTGTGGACTTCTCTGTCTGTACAGGTGTGTACTTCTCTGTCTGTACAGGTGTGTACTTCTCTGTCTGCACAGGTGTGTACTTCTCTGTCTGCACAGGTGTGTACTTCTCTGTCTGCACAGGTGTGGACTTCTCTGTCTGCACAGGTGTGTACTTCTCTGTCTGCACAGGTGTGTACTTCTCTGTCTGCACAGGTGTGTACTTCTCTGTCTGCACAGGTGTGGACTTCTCTGTCTGCACAGGTGTGTACTTATCTGTCTGCACAGGTGTGGACTTCTCTGTCTGCACAGGTGTGTACTTCTCTGTCTGCACAGGTGTGGACTTCTCTGTCTGCACAGGTGTGTACTTCTCTGTCTGCACAGGTGTGGACTTCTCTGTCTGCACAGGTGTGGACTTCTCTGTCTGCACAGGTGTGGACTTCTCTGTCTGCACAGGTGTGGACTTCTCTGTCTGCACAGGTGTGGACTTCTCTGTCTGCACAGGTGTGTACTTCTCTGTCTGCACAGGTGTGGACTTCTCTGTCTGTACAGGTGTGGACTTCTCTGTCTGCACAGGTGTGGACTTCTCTGTCTGCACAGGTGTGGAGAAACGCAACCCGTGGGCTCTCCAACAGGCACGCACGGATGGATGGAGTCGTAATGTTCTAATGATCCATCGACACTGACAGAGAAGTGGTTGGTCAAGATGTTGCCTCCTTTAACTTTGTCAACAACACGGCTATTCCACCTCAAAAAATATAAGACGAGAGCCGAAGACTCCAGCAGCAGACGGAGAAGATCTAAGAATGTCTCATGGAAAAAGACCTACAATAACAATATGAACCTTAATACAACCGTGAGTGATGGGTTTCTAAGATACGCAGCAGACTTTATATTTGTCAGTAAGTTTTTTTTACAGGAAACGGGGGTTTGGAGTTGGTGGCTGCATGAAGAGGTGAGGAGAATGAGGGACAACTTTGTTTGTGTTAAAAAGTCTCTGAAATACATAAACACACAATAACGGGGAGTCTGTTTCACGCTCATCTACTTCTGGACCATGGGTCCCAGGAAGAACGGAAAAATGAACTCAAGTCAGTGGAGCTAAAATCACTCTAGTCCCGTTTGTTATGTGTTGCTGATTTCACATATGATGTTTGTGACTGATGCATTCTGATGCCTACAACACGCTTATTTTCCAATGGGGGGGAATGTTAGTTAAGGTTTGGTGTGAAAAGATGTCCAGGACTACAAATGTGCATCACCAGAATGACGTACCTGATCCAGACGTGAAACAAAGCAGAAGAAAATGGCTGCAAGTTTAGCAAACTTCAAATCCCTCCCTCTGGAGGAAAGCACCATAGATCTGGCCACGTGGTAAGTAGCTACGCCGGGGAGAGAGCATTACGTAATGTGGTGACGTCAGATATGTAGTCATGCTAATTACAAACATTTACAAGCTGATAAATCTCAAAGTACGTGACTGGCGTGGTCGAAACACACATCATTACTTTTCATTTAAATTGAAGTACAGCGTACGTGCGATCCAGGGCCTAAGGCGAGGAGGAGTAGAAAATAGCTCTTTTAGTGTCGTTGACTTGCATTCATTTTTTTTTTTTTTGTTCTTCCGGGGAGCCATGAGCCGACCGGAAAGGGAGGAGACTTAGGCTCCCTATCAGTAAACTCAGTGTGACTGCAATGGTGGCAGGACACCCCAGAAAAGTGCTGCGCCCACTGCTGTCCTGGTGGAGAGTTGCTTTACAACACTAATACACCAACAGATAGGTGTAAATACAACATGTCAAAGTGTGCACATGCGTGTGGGCAGAAAGTTACGGACAGAGAAGTATGAAGCAGGTTTACGGGATTATAGATGGTTTAACAACAATAACTAAAAAAAACTCAAATTCAGAATGATGTCACACTATCGGCTCAAATGTGTTGCATAACACAACGGGAACACTAACTGTCTGATTTGAAAAAATAAATATATGAAAAAGGTTATTTTACATTACATAGATTTACATTTTTACTCGCGTAGGTAACACGCTTTAGTTGAATCGATCTGACAGACGACACACACTCACCCGTACGTGGACTGAATGTGTTTACATTTATATTATTTTAGCTTTTACTACTCTACTTCTCGACTGATACATAAAAATAAGTATTTTCAAACAATATATATGTTTTGTATAAAGTAGAAGTGTTTTTCTTTTCATACAGCTAAATACGTAAGGTACAATCAAAAGGATAAATGCTGCACATCTGCACCATCTCTAAAGGGCGAGTAAATCAATGCTTTGGACCATAATTAGCATTTTAGTGTGTTATTAGCTGAGAACTTATACAAAAGGCAGCCAAAATATTTACAATCAATCCTGTCATCAACAGATGCTTTGTCTTGTGTGAACTTGCATCAGGGTTTGAGTTTTCATTAGAAATAGTTGCTGCGTATTAATACTTTAACGACAGCTGCTATGTGTGATAGTAATTCGGACGTAGATCGGATCTATAGGAAATCCACAATACACATCACACAAAATGTACACGGTAGCAGGTATGCGTCTTCCGTTGACCCAGACACCTTTATCTGAAGTAGCTGAGCCCTGCCACCAAGAAGAACTTTTCCAAAAAGAGCTCAGAGTCCAAGACTGCGATGTGGGCAGCCCGGCCGATCAGCGTGTTGGCTGTGCTGGGCAGAGCATGGAACACGTTGTGGCGGATCAGCTGGCACTCTGTAGTCTCCACAACAGGCAGCAGAAGGTTGTTGATCATTTCTGCGTACACAGGCCCTGCAGGGCAAAGTAAGCACAAGTACAACGAGTACAGCTAAAGATAACACATTTGTTTTATTAAATAACTGAGCACTGATGCATTCAAGTTTCTGAATATAACTGGCTTTCTAAGTTGTCATTAAACTTATGTTTATGTTTATTTATTCAGCAGACGCTTTTATCCAAAGCGACTTACAATTTATAACCTATAGGGCGTGTTGTGATCTGTGGGGGAAACCGGAGAACCCGGAGGACACCCACGCATGCACGGGGAGAACACGCAACTCCACGCAGAAAGCCGAGTTTCGAACCTGCAACCTTTGTGCTGCGAGGCAACAGTGCTAACCACTGCACCACCATGCAGCCCAACTTATTAGGAATGTAGAAACTTTAGTTTAATTCGTGCAGGATGTAAAACGGATATAAGAGCGACACCCTGTGGTCAAGTTGGGTTACTGCAGCCCATTTTCAAAACTGACCAGCGACTCTCTTATTCCTGTTTCGTGAGTTTCAGGGCTGTTGCCAATTACGGAAAGATTAGCTTGAGATATTCTTAGAGCCTTTAGCCTTCTTTACCCAATATTAGAATCAAACTAAAAAGTGCTGTGGCTTCTTAGGATTCCAAGAAATAACTTCTGGGTCGCCCCTGTTTACTGGCTTTGGTTGTTTAAACATCTCTGGAGCTATTTGTCTGCCGGTGTCGAATTACAAAGGCCTGCGCTGCAACATTTGCTCGAGGCAGACCTAGCAACCACACTGGCTCACAGATTTTAAACAGTAACTACATCCAACTCCCCAGTCAGAGGAGAACGAAATCTGTTTCAAAGGAACCTTTCTTCCAGTATGATTGAGGCATTAAACTGTTTGGATTATTTTATTTAAAATTTCATAATTATTGTATCTTAAATATACTATATTTTCATACAAAATTATCTTTGTACATTTAGAATTACTTCACTAATATTTATATTTTCCTTGCCACATCATTCATTAGTGGGGTTGTGTGATTTTTCTTTACGTAATCTAACGTCTACTCTAGTCAGCATGACCTGTTAGGAAAAGTCAGTGAAGAGTCTCATGGGAAAGTCCTTCTAGCAGGATCCAAAACAGGGCTCTTTAAAAAGAGCAAATCTTTGCCTCCCAAGATAGCATCGGTCATGGGTGCCACCCATCTGTCATGGGTGCCACCCATCGGTCATGGGTGCTCTACTTGCAGTGAGCTTGTTTTTTGTCGTTTTTAACATCCAATTTATTAAACATCTGACTGACTTTCTTCACCAAAACATCCCTCCGGGCACACCAGAGTTGCTGCACTGCTCAACTTTCAAATTAGGTGACATTCAAGGAAACGGGGAGATCATGTAAATGTCTTGGTGAGGATCAAGGAATATTTGAAAGCATGCTGACCCAAAAATGATCATTTCTGAAATAAATTAGTTTAGTCTTTAGAGGGATGTTGCTTTATGATTGAAAAACATTCTGGTTTCACAGTTATTGGGCCTAGAGTAGGAGTCTTTATACCCACAGCAGGGAAGGGTTCATGGAAGTGGCTTGGACATGGAGAATCTGGCCCATGCACCTGCTTCAGACAAGAAGGACCTTACTTTCCACACGTCAACAAGATTTTAATCCTGTGTGACTTTTTTGTTTGCTAAGATCAGGATTTTATGTTTTTATCAAAAACTTGGCTTCAAATTGGTCACTGAGCTCCATTATCTAATGCTTCTTTTTCTACACAGTGCTCACTTGAACCTGCCTTGAACTACTGGCAAACAACGTGAAATATACTCTGTTTTAAATTTAGCCTTAACTGTTGACTCTTCTTCTCCGAGCAGCAGATGATGGAGATAAACTGTTCTGCCCCTCTACTGTGTTACCATCCCCCAGCGTGCAATATAACTTTAATACAGAATTTGGTTCTTTTGTGGTGGGAATTATGTACAATACGATCATCAATTTGATGGGACTGTTGGCCAAAGATTGTTTTAACATTGTTCATCTAGTCTGTGTACTGGGTAAACTGGGTTTTTAATGGGCTTTAACAGTAGAATTAACACGGGTACAACAATAATCAACTTTTCTCCCACCAGTTTGTGCAAATTTCATTAGAAACATTTTCACATTTTATCACAGCACACTTCTTTGTGACAATATTCTTAATGAAGTCTGTTTGGACCACTTTCATAAACACCATTTAATTAATATATGAAATAATATTTTAATTTTAAGCTACTAATTCATGGTCAGATCACCGGAATCTACCAACAAACAAATAGTGCATGGATAAACATGCATTCACTTAAACAATAATGCATAACAACTGCCTGAGGACTCTTTCACAAAAGCTGCAGATCCCTTGTGCTGCTATGTATGTGCACGTATGAGCTACCCTGAGCTGAAGGTTGTGCAGAGTGCAGGGCAAGGTCTAGCATGCCGGTACTAGTGTCAAGCTACTTTAGGATGTCCAATCCCACATTGAAGTTTGTATGGGTCTACTGTTCACTGTGAGCCAAGTACAACCAATAGCCTGTCACATAACTCAGTCCAATGCAGACATCGGTGTAGCTGCTGTAAACCTGCAGTTTGTCGAGGAGCCTACATTCACCAAACTTCAAGTATTACGAACCAAAGATCTAACAACTGTAGCTACAGCGATCGTGCTTTTACGTTGTCTGCTGCTGTGCACCCACCTGGATCTGAAAGGGGCCTACTGCAACAGTGAAAGGGTGGTAAAAATGCATTTACTGTTACTTAAGCTTTTGTGTTACAGATGCTAAATGTGTATCCTTGATTATGCCGTGCACCGAACAGGTGCTATCTAAGAGGGAAACCCTCCCTGATTCTTCAGTTTTCTAACACTCCTGTAGCTTAGAAATGTAGACGGACTAGCGGAAGCCGAATTATTTCGCTCTGCATGTCCGTCAACCCTTGTTCCACCGGGACCTCAGCAGGCCCAAACAGTCTGTGCTATGCCAGTCGAAGTGCTCTATCGACTTTGTGGGCAGGATGAATCGACGGAGTGGAACCACTAAAATGGCTTTGGCATCAACATTAGACTCCGTATTTAGACTTGGGGTTTGTTTGGGTAAAGAACAGATAGAGGTATGTAAGTCCTTTATTTGGTAAAATTATGTATTTGAGTATTTTTGACAGTGCATGTAGGACTGCCCTGCCGGCAGGCATCCGTAGGGGTGAGTAGGTCACATTGTTCATTGTACAATCGAATGTGGAGACGGCTTGAACCGTAGATCCTGCCCCACGACTGAGCTCTGTCTGTTGGTCGTGGCTGGACAGTAAACTCACACTGATGTGAACAGGTCAACTCTACTGTTCAGTCTGATGGAAATAGAATACTGACACATCAGGAATAGAGAATAAAAACGGAACTGTTCATTTAATCCTTTTAAATAGTAAATAAGTTCATACTTTTGATTATTGAAAGAGTTTTTTCACAGAATGAATATTTTTTTTTAATCTGCTTCTAGAAATTAGCCAACGATACAACGGTACTGGGATAAAAATCTAAGATTTTTAGACCTAAATACCAGAATAGAATACCAAACACAACTGCAGATAACTCATATTTGAATAATGCATGAATGCTGACCGGTAGTTCTGTCTTTCAGAGCGGTCTTGCACATTTCTATTCTTGCAGAGTGAAAAGGAACATATCGGTCCTGTGGAGAGGCAACCAACACCACGTTCTTGAAGAACTGCAGCCCTAAAACAACAGGAAACAGAGCAGTGAGAGAACGCTCCATGCATTTGTCTCTGTGTCTGAGAACTAGAGACAAAGAAGGCAAGGCAGAGAAAAGGAGCAAATGCAGTACAGCCACCAGAAACAGCGACAGGCTTGATATGAAATAGCTGCGGCTTCTTTGTTTTCTTCTTCTTTAGTTTACTGTCAGCATGCTTTTAAGCAAGTTCACTGTTAAGTTTCCAGCGACAGGGTTTAGATCATTTTGTCAGCTGCTGCAGCTTCAACGGAGGCAGTGGGGAGGGGGGGGGGTGCTTATCTTCTTCATGCCGATGTGACAAACGGCTGCTTTGTTCCCCTCACACAGCGGGGGGCTCACTGCTAGGAGTTTGTGTGTTAGTGAGTTGACACGCAGAAATATGACAAACAAAAAAGACGGGATGACAACTTCTTCACAAACGTCTGAACAGAATTTCTGTCAGGTTGAGTTCTGCAAAGCCGCAGCCTTTCAGGCCGTTTTCACAGCCTACCTGGTTTCTGACTCAGGAGATAGAGGAAGGTTTTCCGCAGATCAGCGTGATCCCTGAAGGTGAGCTGAAGCAGGGATCCAGATTTCTTCAGTTTTTGCATCAACCACAGACCTGAGGAACGACACGGAGACACGTGCACACTCAGCTCGCGCCCTCAGAAGAAAGAGTCGATGCTGCTGAGCACGCAACATCCTAACATGGCACTGCATAGCAGCAACACACACTTACTGCAGAGTGTGTTTTCTCCAGGGCTAAGTGGAGGGCTCACCTGTGCTGACCAATGCACTGTTGTTGTAGAGTGTTCCCAGGTGTGGGCCCGACAACGACAGGAAAGTATGCAGTCTGGGTAAATAGCAGCGGAAGCGAGGCCTCGTCAGCACCGAGCGGATGATGATGTTCCCCAGAGAGTGGCCGATGAAGCTGTAAGCCGCAGACAAATACCTGTCAGACAGGAAAAACCAGCTGCTCCGGTGGGCAGCAGGAACATAAGAAGACCCTCCTCTAATGCTGCTGACCTTCAGCACGGTGCAGTGGCTCAGTGTAGACGCTCCGCTGCTTAAAAGGCTCTTAGAGCTGCTGACAACTCTGCAGCGCTACGCTAAAGGACGGGGGATGTTAACTTCATCAAGCTCTGTCTCCCGTTTAGTTTCATTACCGTACTGCTGCAGCTCTGCCCACAATCCCTCATCGCCATGCCAGCTTCCTCTCATCTGTCTCCCGCCCAACTACACATACAGACACTGCTGAAACAACCAGATGCTGCTGTGGCACTTCACTGCGTGTCTCTATAATACTTGCTCTCGAGAGAACATGACACAATAAAGGGAGTTGGGAAACTTGGGTGGAAACTCTCACAAAGACACAAATTGGCACAATGGGGGGCAATTAAGTGGGAAGATAAATAGCTTAATTTAATGAGAAGTGAGCTGCAAGACACTGCTTTAGGGAACACCGTCCATCATGTGGAAGTCTGAGGCCTATTGGCACCATATGATAAGTGCTCCAGCCATTTTCAGCCATTCATCCAAATAAAATCAGGGATTCTCCTCAGTTATGCAGAGAGAAAACAGTCTCTGGCGCCCTCTGCTGGGTAAGATAAGAGCTGCTTCAACACGCCTTCCTCTGGTGAAGGTTAAAATGACTTTAATGGGGATTTGTTGTTATGAGCTTTTGGTGAACCTTAGTCACTGACCTCATCCTGCCAATGGTGAGATTGTACAGCTGGATGTGCTGAATGATCTCATCCAGCAGCCGGTCTGTCATGGTGTCAAAATCTGAGAATGTGTCTGCCTGTGGGAAGTGACAACAAGGCACGTAGCTCAGCTCAGCGCTTTTACGTGTGACACGACGCTCGTTCCTGTTGATCTTACACGCACCTGATTCCTCTCAGACATGAGGAAGTCAAGCCTGGATCCCGGCAGCCCCAGCTCAACAAAGGTCTTCACAAGACGGAGGTCTGCGCTGTTTCCTGCAGGAGAGGAAATGATGCTCAGATTTGCTCTCTGAGCACTGCTCATTAAGTTCATGTCAAACAAATTGAAAAGAAAGATGCACAAAGTAAGGAGGTCAGTGTGTGTCTGTACGGGTCATGCACTAACACCGGGTCTTTCCACCGTATGCGTAAGCGTTTCGGACGTGTCCCGGAAGCTTAGGGACCCTTTTCCATGCTTCAGGCTTATTTGTTGCACGCCACATCAAACTCTGAACTGCTGTCTGACTCTATCTGAACTGCAAACAGAACAACACTTTAAACATCCAGAAACTTTCCAAATAAAAGTCACTTGCAGTTGCTTAACTAGTAAAAATGTACGCCATTACCTGTAAAACCTCCGTAGTCGAGGTAAAGCACAGACCCGTTTGGATAAATCATATTGTTGTTGTGTGAACTACCGAAATCACGTGTGATCTCGCAATTCCCCGTAGATTTAGTGAAGAGCTGAGAGGAACTGTTTAGCTGCAGCTTCGTGTCTGAAATGCTCCCAGCGGGGAGGACTCTCTCGGGTAAAACACGCCGCTCACCCATTCAGTGGAAAGACTGGGCTGCATGTCAGTGTGCACAGGGAACGTTAGATCTCATGGCTGAATGCAGTCTAACCATCAAGTCCATGGACACACACTACGAGGTGTATGCCATCATCAAACTCCTCGTCGTCCTCCTCAGAGGGGAAGTAGGGCACATCTGATGCTAGTGGAGAAGTGTCGCTGTACAGGTTTGCTTGGAAGTTCAGCTCTTTAACAAGCTCCTCTCTGGCTCTGCAGAAACTGGAGAAAAAGTTAAAACACAGCAAAATACGTTATTCCTCGGCTTTCTCACGCTGGACCAAAGACAGGCCAGCAAGCATGGCTCGTACTTGTATTTGTGAGGAAAGCACAATCACACAGCCACTCACCAGATGGGACTCTGTTACCTTGTCATGTTCAGGAGTCAACATGAATCTGCATGCAGTCCTGCACTCACATCTAATCCTGCTGGATTCGTCTGAGAACTCTTTGATGTGACTCGGGAGGCATTTCACCTCATTTTGACTTCCATGCTTTAAATTCACCCCCACTTGATTTTCTTACGCTAGACTTTCCAAGTATGTGTCGCTGCCAGCTACTGCAGCAGATTACATTCGCCGCCTCCCCAAACCCAGAAGAACTCGTTCTGACCTTGTTTCCTGCAGGTTGTTTGAACTATGATGTGATACTTTAAATAATCCTTTGGAGGAAGGCCAAATCCTAAGAAAAAATATTTGTTGGCATTGGGAAAGGTATTTTTTTTACTGCACATACAAACCCTTGTTTTTAGGTCTAGAAAACTGCAAAACATAATCCTTCTTAACTCATATTTGTATTTATTTGTAGGGATGAATGCCTTTAAGTTGTTCTCTGGGGAAAAGCTCAGATGTTTCTGTTTGAGGAGGTAGAAGTCAGCCGATGGAGAACTTCAGACTAATCTTATTTCCTGATACTCGGACAACTCACCTCTGATTGGCTAACAGCAACGCAACGCTAACACTGACTCTGTTCTGCATCATGAATGTTTGATTTCCACAAACACAAGCCTGAAGAAATTAGTTCAATCAATCAATCAATCAATCAATCAACTTTTATTTATATAGCACTTAATCCTACAATACAAGCAACTCAAAGTGCTTAACAAATTAAAAAGGCCCCGCATTCCCTCCCATCCCCAGATTTTTAAAAACAGTCTGACAATAAAAACCCGTTCACAACACTCCTCCTCCGACACACACACACGCACACACACACACACACACACACACACACACACACACACACACACGCACGCACGCACGCACGCACGCACGCACACACACACACACACACACACACACACACACACACATACCTTCCCCATGGTAAAAAACACGATTGGCTGAGATCAGATGAGCCAGACCAGCTAAGATAAGGATAAGGAAACGCCATCAGGGGAGCCATCCGCCCCGGCAGCAGCAGACCCACAGCAGCAGCCGAGGCGGATGACCCCACCTCCACCTAGGCACACCTGGAAAGCACCCAGGCCGCCACAGCTGACCACTGCCGCCGGGGCAGAGGGCTCCCACAGAGGAAGCACTGGAAAAAGGTTAAATTAAGGTTAAAATATAAAATCAAAAGCGCTAAAAGGAGAATTGTAATATGAAAAGTTATATAGATATTAAAATAATGTTGATCATAAATCTACGGTAAAAAACTGTTTTTAAAGCACGTATAAAGAAAAAATACATTAAATAAATAAAAAAAATAGATAAATAAATAAATAACCTAAGTAATTCAATAATTTAAAAAGTGAGAGTATTCAGTTAAAGCTAAGTTAGAAAGATGAGTCTTGAGCCTGTTTCTAAAAACACGAACGTTCCAGCAGCCCTGAGGTCTCCTGGCAGCTCGTTCCAGCGGCGAGGACCGTAGTACTGGAAGGACGCCTCGCCATGAATATGAGGCCTGACTTTAGGGATGACAAGGAAAACTCCTGAAAACTCACTACTTCAACCTAGCTTATACCACATAATTATGAACCTCACTGACATCTGCACTGTTTATAAATGGACTCCACAATTATCGACTTCCGTACTATTGAGGTTCTTTTTTAAAATGTTTTTCTAATTTTTATTCACCCTGTGTTTTATTGATTTTTAGCTGTTAGCTTTTGGGAATTTTGTTGTATTCCCTTTTTATCTTTTATCTGTGTTCGACATGTTTGTATAACGCCGGTTTAATTAACTAACATGTTTAGTGTACAGCGCCTTGTTTGGTTGTAATGCCTTGTGAATGCGCTTTATAAATAAAATTGGATTGGAAGGAGACGGCTGCCAGAGGAGCGCAGACCACGCGGGATCATACGGTAAAAGCAGTTCTGAAAGATAAGAAGGCCCAAGACCATTAAGACACTTAAAAACCGTTAAAAGTATTTTGAAATCGATCCTGAAACATACGGGGAGCCAATGCAGTGATTGTAAAACTGGAGTACTGTGCTCCCGTTAAAGTCCCACTAGTTGTCACACCGGTGTGCTAAATTAGGTGAGCAGCAGACACGTGCGGGATCCATTTGGTGGTTTACCCGTCATCCAAACCTTTAATGCCGAGTGTCAAACAGGGAGGAATTGGGTCCCATTTTTTCAAAGTCTGGTATGACCCGACTGTGGAATTGAACCCAAATTCTCCCAGTCTCTGGGCGGACACTCACACCACTGGGCCAGTGAGCGGGTCATGTTCTGCTATGTTGTGGAGTTGCTAATGCTAACGGTTAGCTTCTATAGTTGAGACGTTCTCTGCTGTCTTCTGAAAGCTAAACCAACATCAGCCTTCCCCAACACGAGTCAAGATGGGTGAGTCTACGAAAAAGTGACAGTGTGACGTAGATCTGTCAGGCTTTTCTGAACCAAGCATTTCACCATCATCAGAAGCTATGATGTGTTGGACAGTTTTCAAAAATAATGAGTCAAAAATGGTTTCTCAGTCAAGCTGGCCTGTAAAAAGGTACAATATTATTAGATGAAGGTACAATATTTGCCTTGAACACTTCTAAACGGCTCTATTGATATCAAGCTTATGAAAAATGTAAACTTACTTCAGCATCTGTTCATTGGTCTCATCATCCACATTTAGCATAGTGAGGTAAGCTGAGGAGATGATTCCAAAGGAGCCCAGGGGCTGATTGGTAACAGGTGAAGAAGCCTGGCGAGCAGATATTCCACCGACAGACGGAGAGTCTCTCAGGGCTGATGAGAATGGTAGACAAGTCGGGGCACAGGAAACGGACATGTTCACCACTTCCACCATCTTCTTGTTCACAAAGGCCAGCCCAGAGTTTGGAAGTTTGGAGGGCCTAGTGTGGCCGTCTGAGGACACTTTCTCGTTGGTTAACGTTCTACGCAGGGTAACAGATGGTAAGTCCATGCTGGCCAGCCCTGTTAGGTCACTCGGCCTCGATGAGACGGTGGTGCTGTTGGTCAATTCATGGGACTGTAGCTGTTTAAGAGATATCTCTGAGGGAAGCAAACACTTCTTGTCCTTGATGTCTTGAAGTTTGCTCTGATGTAATCTTTGGCACTCATTTCCAGAAGTGCTGCCGAGCTCTGTAGCACTTTTATGTACACATGATTTATTTTGGCAACTGCAGAATGATGCTTCAGATTCTATAAGATGCACGTCCCCCACTGACACACTTATTCTGCTCATGTGCTCTTCACGGCCCCTGTTGCTTCCCAGGCTGCCTAAATCAGCACTTCCTTTTGCAGGTGGGCTTCCTACAGAGTCTGTGGAAAGCAACACTTCAGACACACTTAACACTGGATTGATTTTGCATGTTTCTGTTGGGTTCCACTGAGAGTTCAGTGTTTCAGACCTAACATCTTTAAGACTACTGTCAGGAATTTGATCTAATTTAGATGTTTCTATCTGCTCTGAAAGCACACACAGTTCTTGGCTTATTCTACTAGTTTCCTGACAGTGCAGCACGTGGTCCTCCTCCGGGTCTTCTGGGCTACTAATCTGTGGTGCAGAGACAGACTTGGTCAGTTTGCTGAGATAACGTTTCTGCCGGTCCTCTTCATAGGGCAGGGAGCTGATAGAGGTGAGTGAGGCTTGTATACCCCCACTTGGAAGGCTGTTGTTGCTCTCCATCTGTAGACCTTCCAGACAGCTACGGTGATCCAGAACAATTTGCTTTGGGAGTTCACGTTCACTAGAAAAATCCAGCAAAGGCTTTCCACGCAGTGCAGTTTCTACAGGCCATGCTACTGAGCTGGGCTCGCTCTCAATGCCTGAGTCAGAAATAAGAGAGGATGAGCGCTTCATGATCTTAGAGCCCGCACAGCCTCCACAATGAGCCACTTCTTTCCTGAGGTCCCCAGGATTTGAATGTGAAACAGGATATACATGAGATGTGATGAGGCTGTTAAGTAAAGCATCTTCACTTTCATCATCCATGGAGTGATTTAAAGGCATGGCGATGCCAGACTCCTCGGTGTTTCCCATCTCTGTTGCTATGCCGTCTGTTTTACCACCAACAGGCGGCCCCTCCTCGACTCGTAACGGTTCCATGTCACAAGGCTTAACACTGTACCTCCAGCCAGGACCAGCCTTCTCCTCTTCATCATGACTGTCCATTGGTCCTTTCAGGTTATCTGCTTCGGTTAGGGAGACTTTAACACCACGGTCACTCTGAATGAGGTCCTCAGTCATCATGTTGGGTTTTCTCTGATCTGCCGTGAACGAGGCATCCGTGAGCCGCTCCAAGCTTTCTTCACTGTCCAATGAATCGTGGAGGGTTGCTGGTGATTTACCGTCCTGGTTGCTCTCGGGAACCTCCTCAGCAGGAGAGACGGTGAGGTGTGAGCTGCTGTGCTCCTCCGTGGTCTTTGGTATTGGCACGTGTGATACCGTCTCTGACAAAACATGGACATTCCACATGTCGATGATGTCACACAACATAAAGTCTGCAGCATTGAGAGTGAAGGCTATAATTACCTCTCGGCGGCAACTCAACATATCTGTCCTCGAAGATGATGGGCAGGCTGTTCCAGTCTCCGTCGATGTCCAGACACTCAACAGGTAAAGGAGGCATTTTGGTCATGTAGTCTGAGCTCCGCACCTCTGCAGCTATCTTCCCATGTCTGGTGATGCTTAGTGACAAGAATGTTACCATAAATACCAAAATCTGTGCTTGGTAACGAAAGAAGAAAGTCTGTAGAGAACAGATACTTACAGTTCCTCTTGAAACGTCAGAGAGGTCTCTTTGGGATGGTTGGTGAAGAAGTATGCCTCTGAGAACCTCCTAACCTGTGGTTTCCACAAACAGACAAAATCAAAACATCACAAGTGAAAAAGCATCGAGGTCTGCAAGTCTAAACAGAAATGCATCATCCTCAACAACAACAGTTATTCCCAAATGAGTGTGAACCCTAAGCACACCACTAGGTATATCGGTGCTTCAAGAGCATCTTCCACACTCCAAACACCCGTTGTTAGCTATGAAACTCTCTTTACTGAAGCGTGCTACATTAGCTCCTGAGAACACGCAGCACATGAAGACCATTAGGCACAGTGATAGAAAGGTTACCCTGAGCGTGTGGTGCTCCTGGGCTAGGTAGGAGTTGATGTAAGGGTTGAGCACAGCGGCGTCAAGGAAGTGGCTCCACAGAGAGACCAGCTGAGAGCACAGCTGGCTCGTGTCCCTACTGATCTGCTCAGCCACCTTCTCGGGATTCTCCTGCAGCTGAGGTGAAACATCGATTTGATGTCAAACTGAATGTGCTACGGCTCGTTCAAAGTCCCTAAGGCTATGATTTAGGGCAGGGGTGTCCAATCGTGGGCCTGGAGGGCCGGTAACCAGCAGGTTTTGTGGTTTTTCTGCTTCAACATGCTTGATTAGCTGGTTGAATCACCTGTGCAGCAGCTCATCAGGCTCTGCAGAAGCCTGTTGATCACCTGCTGATTGAAATCAGGTGGGTTGAAGCAGGTTAAAACCAAAACGTGCTGGATACCGGCCCTCGAGGACCAGGATTGGACACGCCTGATTTTTTGGGGGGGGGGGGGGGGGGGTAATTTTCTATGGAAGAAATACAATCTCACCCGAATATGACTTTTTTAGACATTTTTTTTTACTTTATATACGCCACAAAAATCATTTGTAAAAATTCAATTGCAGAATTTCTCTGTAAAAAATGATGCAGCAAATATTCACATTAGAAGTTCAGCAAAAAAAATTCAAAAGCAAAAATTCTTTCAAATATTTACAAATAAAAAATTCAAACACGTAAATCACAGAATCAAAATTAAGTGTCAAATTTCTGTGGAGACTGTATTTCTTCCATAATTTTAGGCGTTTGTGCATTTTCTGTTCACATATACTAAAAATAAAACTGTCTGCAACAAACAAACAAACAAATAAATAACTTCCATACGTTTTTTAGACACAGGTCACATTTTCTAAATGGTCTCTTTTACCTTTAGCTTAAATTCTATACATGATTAGCTGATCTGTTTTAAAATATCAACATGAAAATAACAAAATAAAAAATATATATGGAAAAGCTCAGAGTTACGGAATAGGAGATTTTACAATGTAAACACTGTTTAAGCTACCCAGCTGCTGTTAGTCTGTGTGTGAGGGGTGTCCTATTAATGTGTCACACAAGACAGCAGCTGAATTAGTCGATAATAAACGTCGTTTATCGAACGCATCCCTCTCACACGTACCTGTAACTCTACGGAGAGCTGGTTCAGAGTTTCAGCAACATGGACAGCCTCTGTGGAAAATGTTTTCATGCAGAGTTTAGCATTCATTTGAGTAACAAACACGATTAAGTTCAACATTAAAACAAGATTTTAATCCGCGACACTGATTTAAGCCAAACCAAGACTCAGTTTTCCTTCCAAAGTATTGATTTGGTTGATTTTCCCTTAAGCAGTAATTGAGAGCTAATACTTTTGTCTGCCTTCTTTATGTTGGCCTTGAGTGTGAGCCACATCTCTCCATATTCCAATCACTTAGTTCTCATGGAGGAGCTGTGCGTTCCTGCTCAGTCTGCAGATGTTGTTTTAAACCCTGCATGGTTTTCTCATGCACTGCCAACACCAACCTCAGCTACCTGCCCAAAACTGTCCAAGCACGTCCGTCCTTGTGAGCCCTAATATACAAGCTTACACAACCATTTAAATACAAATTAATATAAGAAATGTACTTTTTTTGGGTTGTTTTTTCTCGGTTGCCTGTTTTTGCTGTGGACTTACAAAGTCTGAGTACCGGGGTCGTCCTGTTCTGTCGTAAAACAAAAGAATAAATAAAAAACAGCAAATATATAAAAGAAAGCTTCAGCCTTTCACTGCTGCACACTATAAAATCCATTCAAAGGGGTAGTGATAACATCATACTATGAAAATCTCCTGAATGTCCTAAGAAGAAGGAAAACTTCAAATATGATAAAAAGATCAAATGGGAAGACAACATTTAATTTACACGCACACACACACACACACACACACACACACACACACACACACACACACACACACACAGTGCTGCCAGACACAGCAAAGCAGGAAGTAAAATCAGAGCCAGAGACTCCCCAAAAGCAAGACTGCTCAGGCCACTTTTGTTTAATAATGTAGACACCATGACTTCTCTGCGCTCTTTTGCCCCACCCATGTGCTTGGAGATGCACTCATGACATCACAGACCACCCATGTGCTTGGAGATGCACTCATGACATCACAGACCACCCATGTGCTTGGAGATGCACTCATGACATCACAGACCACCCATGTGCTCAATCATGTCCTCATCCCAAAGGCAGTGTGGAACAAACGTGGCCAAGCTGGGGCTGGCGAAGTAGAGCGGAGCCAATACTAGTGTGTAAGTGGCAAAAATCAGCACGTGTGTGTGTGTGTGTGTATTTGTTCTTGTACTTACTGGCTACTGAGGACCATCATGAGTTTTTTATCAACAAAGTGAGGACATTTTTGTGATCCTCAGTTTTTTTAATAAACCGTACCAGTGGGTTTTGGAGGCATGGTGTGAATGAAGTTTTAGTTAAGGTTAGGGTTAGGAATAGATCAGTGTAACGTGAGGAAATATGGGTTTTCTGTCACAAAGGTGGTGTTGGACTCAGCTGGGTCAAAGCTGGGTCGCTGAGAACTTTCACCCACAGATTAAGACCTGAACGCCAGCGAGTCTGGGAGGAAACCATAACATCAGCCACCTGCAGTCTACCAGAAGATGTGTTTCCATGAGTTGTACCCAGACCAAGTCAAAACATAAAGTTTAAACTTCTTTTTCTTGATTTTAATGTTAAAGTAACCATTATCATTTTGCTCATTATAAATGTGTTTAATCAAATGAATGGTTCTTATGCTTTGGGGTAATTATAATGGCTTAATGAATCCATGATTAGATAGTGTTGAGGATGTTTGTTGCTGACCTTCACACACAAACATTCACACACACCCACACACATCTTCCCACAGTAAACTCCAGACACATTTGATGACGCACACGTTTGCTTTGAGAGGAGAAAGGTTTTTGGTAAGTTTTCAGTCTTATGATTCCAGTTCGTGTTGGACAACGAGAGAGAACAGACCTGAAAACCAAAGGGGGGGCAGAGCCTGTTGGCTCGTTCTTCCCCCCTTTCACGCTGTTTCTGCCAGCCAGGCAGAATAGCTGAATTGCAACCTCTAACGCAGACTCCTACAGAGTCTTTTGATTTCTGAGTGAATTAACTTAAGAAAGCGCGTCGACAAAACGCTCTACCATCCACGTGTACCGAGGGCAACTCTGGACCGGTTCCGTTCGACACCTACGTCTCCTGTCAGCCGCCGGTGTCATCTGGATGAACCACAACATCCTCCACGGCCCGGATCCGAAAGAGGGTCCACAAGAGTTCGGTGAGACAGAGCACGGTTTTAGCGTTTGATGCAGTTCTCTGATAAGACCTAAGTTTATCCAAACCATCACTTCACTCAGACACCTGTTCCTTCCTGAAGCAAAATCAGACTCACACACGCATTCATGTCACAACATTCTCAATCTTCATAAATTCACCAGAAGGTCTATTTGAGCAAGAACAGCATATAAACTGTTAAAGATTGTCCCACAAAGTTACTAATGTTGATTGTATTTCCTGTTTGTCAATTTTCAAAATCATTAGTTTAATTTGAAGAATTAAAACTTTTAATTGTCAAACTGGTTTCCTCATTGAACTGAAACACAGACACTCAGATATTATCGGCAGTTTATCGATGAAAACAACCTTTGAGTCTTCTTAACAATATAAAATTTGGTTATTGATTTATTAAAAATTAATATTCCGAATTAATACGTAGCATGGTTCCTCTTTCATAAAAGAGCATAAATCCATAACGCTACATCAGCATTGGGTACGGTTAAGGTTAGGGTATGGGTTGGGCACAGGAGAGTCACAAAAATGAATGGAAGTCAATGGAGGGTTCTCACTATGATAGAAAGACAGACGTGTGTGTGTGTGTGTGTGTGTGTGTGTGTGCGTGCGTGCGTGCGTGTGTGTGTGTGTGTGTGCGTGCGCACATGCATCAGTCACTCAAGAAGCTTTACAAATAATGTTCAACTACTAACATGGATGCATTCTTGCCCTGGTTTGCGTACTGAGAGGGCCACATGGGCTTCCGTGTCCTGCCCAAGGGTACTCTGACATGCAGTAAAACCATCAACCTTCCACTTAGCAGGGAGCCACTCTTTCAAGCTAAACCACAGCCACTCAAAATGTCAATAATCATATATAATTTGGTTTAGATGAACTATTATCTGGTACGCAATTACAAATTAATATTTTAATGTTATTTGATGAGTGAATGAACCTCTCCTTCTATACGTCCTGCAAATCAAACCTGTAGACTAGTGTGTGTGGATTTTAAAATGCTGGATGTGTTCGGCTGGGTGTGAGTAATGAAAATGTTCCAGAATGAGAGCTTAGAAATGTCATTAAAAACAAGCGTAACCTGTATCTAGTGGGATCTGTGGGAGCTGGGGGATTTCCTTCATCAGTGTGGTGCAGTACACATGCAGGCCCCTGTAGGCCACCAGCAGGAGGCGACAGAGACGCCGATGCCACGTGTAAGCTCTCTGCAGGCAGTCTTCACTGGGCACATAACTTCCCTGTAAGTAAAAGGGGGAAAAAAGGTCAAAAGGTCAACGGTTGCACGTTCAGGATTAACCACTCAAATGTGCAACATCCTGCCTTAATGATTAAAATCCTCATAAGCCTGCAGCCTCCACGGCAGCTACTGCATTAAAGGCTCACGTCTGTGTGAGCAGAAATCCCACCAATTATTTTCTGGACCTTTTAAAACCAGCAGTCCCTAAACAGTCAGCTGAATTCTGTAAAAACAGATCAATACGGCCGCGCGGCACACAGACAATCCTCTTTATCGGCTTTAACGGGTCCTGTGAGGGGTTCTAACAACCTGATGATTGTTTAAGAGCTGCAAAACAATAGTGCACAAAGAAAAGTGCGCACAAAGGCCAAAGCAGCTCAACTCATTTGTTTACATTAATATAAAGAATGTGAACTGAAAAGTTGTGCTGCAGTGTTTTAACGTGAGCTGTAATGTCCACCATGAGTCCAGCAGATGGCGCTCTAACAGCGAGGATTTGAAGACCCTCAGCACAATTTATGACCACTTGAGAGTCTGATGACTCCAGATCACTAAAGCACTGATAGTTGTTTTCGTTCATCGTTAAGATGACGTCTGCCGATAAAACAATCGTCATAAAAATATGAGCTAAGCAGTTCCATTCCACTGGTTCCTGACCACACGTGCTTTTTCTGACGGTTGGGATGTTCTGACACCAGCACCGGGGCTCACGGCCCTGACAAGCGCGTGAACCAGTTTGTACTGTAATTTGCCCGAAGCAGCAAAGTCCCTGGCCCTATCATCACGCACATGTGCTCTGTAATTCTGACCCTGAAGTCAGGAAGGAACATCTGTACGGTTACTTTCATAATTCCCTTTAGCTTTACGGAGGCCTGCTGGGATCAGCCTGCAGTAGGACACAGAGAAAATGATCAGCTATCTGAATTATTACTCTTAGCTGATAATGCTTGCACTGCTCTGCAGATCTGCTTGGCATCCATTCACTACCATAAGTTTGTGCCTAAACATTTGTACCTGACTAATTTGTATTTGTTTTATAGAAGAATTTGTGTTTTAATTGCACTAAAAGTAAGATTTTTGTGTTTTTAATGCATTCAAAAATGATAAGGCACTTGCTTTCCCCAGAAATAACAAGGAAAGTGATTAAAACCAGTGCAGTCACAGCTCTATGTGTGCTAAGGTGAAGGACCATCAGGCGCTGCATGCACATTTCACCTGCAGCTATGTGATACGTGGCACTTGTGTGCAGCAGAGCTTGTTACTTTGATCAAACAACCCCCCTGCCTGGCTAAGTGCAGAGCTTATTAAAATGCCCAGCCAGGGGTGGGAGTAAAAGCCGGGAGGTGATGGGGTGGGGTGGGGGTTGTGGAGCTCATTAGGATTTATGGTGCCGACTGTGACGTCCAAGGAGACCTAGGAGATGTGTGTTCAAAAGTGGGATAAAATGGAGCCTGTAGTTTTATAACGATGCATAAAAATGTTTGACAGAATTAAACTGTGCATGCAGCACAGAGCCTGCTGTGTAGTGCCTGACTTTCTGAATGCAGACTACTAGTAGCAATAAACTAAAAAGATCAGATATAACAACTATTTTAGTCACTTTGTAATGCACATTAAATTAAACCATTACACCCAGTCACTCCTCCTGAACGTACACATGTAGAAACATTTATTTAATAATAATAATAATAATAAAACATAGTTTAACTAGTCTGTAGGGCCTTCTGCTGGGCTGGACGTTGTGACTGTGCACATGAGCCACATCATTTTGTTGAAATAGCTCAGATCTCCCAAATTAGGCCACGTATTAATAACTATAATAACAGAAAAGAGATAATCACACTTTCATCTCAGGAGCTGTACACAAGTATGAGACCAATCCCTTATCAGGACCGATCAGTAGCGGATGCTAAGCCTGGAGAGTTCACGCCTGCACATGTGAGTTGTTTAGATAGCATTAAAGACCAAGTTCACTGAGAAAACAGTTTTTACTTGTTTATCTGAACTGTCATCCGAGTTCAACACGCAGGCTACAGCTGAAAGTAATCTTTACCTTTGTGTGTGTGTGTGTGTGTGTGTGTGTGTGTGTGTGTGTGTGTGTGTGTGTGTGTGTGCAACTAGAACAGGAAACGCTCGGATTACAAAAATCAGTCCGACATCACACTATAGATCAGCATTCATGGACTCACCCAACGGAGGAGGCTGTTTTTAATTCAGCGTCCAGGAGAGAGCAGAGTGCATCTGGGCTAGCAGAAGCTAATTGTTAGCCTTAGCAACACCACAAAATGGCAGACGACCTTCAAGCGTGTGTTACTTGTTGAGATAAATCATCAAAGTTGTAAAGCAAAAAGGGTCGCTGGTAGAGCTGTGTTGCTGTTAGCCAATCAGAGGCGAGATGCCCAAATATCAGGAAATCAAACTCCAGAACCTGCCATTTCCAAACCCCTCTGCTCTGTCTAACTCTTACTTCCTGAAACAGGAGCACCAGAGCTTTTTTCCCCCACAGAGATCATTAATTTATATTAGAGACCACTGCAAACGCATAGAAAACGTGAGTGAACTTGATCTTTAACTTTACTGTATAGTACTGCACAGTGGTGTCTGTGGAGTTGTCCAGTAACTGGAAGGTTGTGGGTTGATCCCAGCTCCTGACAGAGAACGTTGCTGTTGTGTCTTTGGGCAAGACACTTAACTTCCCCGCGTGCTGGTGGTGGTCGGAGGGACTGTGGCACCTGTGCTCACCTCTGTCAGTGTGTCCCAGGGCAGCCATCAGTGTGTGAATGTGTGTGTGTGAATGGATGAATGATACACTTTTGTGGAAAGCGCTTTGGAGTCCTCTGACTCTCAAAAGTGCTATGCAAGTGCAGTTCATGTGTCATTTATCATAATAATGACTCAGCAAGTCTCTGAGATTTGACGAGGCAGGAAACAAACCGGGTCGAGAGTGTTTTTGCTTCAGAATTCTGATACATGTGCATATTCAAAGCACAAGCATGTCACATTAATGTAATCACCTGGCATTTAAAATATTACCTGGGAAATAAGGAACAACAGTTTTATTTGCTGAGACAAAATGCCTTAGACTTTATGACAAAAGTTTCACATACCTCAGAGATGACAGGCTTACAGTAGCCGGCCCCAAACACGAGGCTGTCTACAGACACAGCAGATGGGTCGCTCACGCTCTCTGGTGAGCCCTTCCCCAGCCAGGAGCCCTTTCCTGTACGTGCAAAGCTGGAGCAGGAACAGGGAGGACATGTGCAGGGACAGACAGTGACTGTGTGTGTTGTTGCAGGAAGACAGATACGCTAGAGATCAGAGCTGCTGATGTTCCAATCAGTCAAGTGTTGAGGTAATCTAAGTAATGCATGCACAAATACTGAGTACACCATAATGACATTTGATTTAATCAGATGAGTGTTAGGCTAAGTGGCCATTCAAGCAACTCGAGCACCTAGACAGAGTATAATACCCCCTACACACCAAACCAATCACCATAAGAAGTACAGTCTTTGCATGGTCTTGGTGAAGCCCTCACACGGATGTTCATACCACAGTGAATCAGCTAAGTTGTGTGACAGAGTAGGACGTTTTCATGGTGATTTTCTTAGCGGCAGCATAACTGGATCAGTGGGGGAATGTGGGGGAGCTTGCTGGAGGCCTATCCGTGATCGCAGGTGTGCACATTCTAGTGTGGCTGTGTCATCAAGAGTTAAAAGCAAGATTGGCATCACGTCTAGGCTATGACGCCATCACGCTCATGTTGGCACAACTCCATGTAAGTCATTGAAATGTTCTCACATGCAGCTGCGAGCAACGATCCACTCTCAGAGTGGTGTATATCAATAAATGATCATGCTGTGTTTCATTTGTCTTTTGGAGGCAAGGATTGAAACATTTTTATTTTCCTGCCTACTGTAGAAAATGAATGACGGGTGATCCAGTCACGGTTCAATAAAGAGAACCCATTCATTAGCATCCTGACTAGCTGATTACCGACATTTCCTCCTGCACGGCATGGCTAACCACCCAAGCAAGCATGCCAGGGCATTCAGGGCTTTAAAGCAACATGTAAAAAAACAGATCTATTCAAATTGTGTGTATGCCCGATGACTGTATATAGCATGAAATAAACTCTAAGCCAATGTAGCTACAAGCTAACTGAGCCAACAGAAGCTAACAGAGGTTGGTGGGGACTTCTAATCAAAAGATCGCGGTTGGGTGACTCTGCTATCGTCTATCGGCTGTAACATTTTTGCCGTGGGGTTAAGGCTGAGGCCTTTCCTGGAGCAAGCAGGAGGCAAGTTATTTCATGGAAAAAAATGATTTAAAAAATCCTTTTTGGAAGTTGTGAAATTATAGGAGTAATTTAGTAGTAGTAGTCGTCATAACTGCTTCATCAAAAGCGGTGAGCAGGTGAGCGAAGCTTCCTTACATGGGAAGTCCCCATCACTGGTTCTAATAGATAGTGTAGGTTTTAAAGAACGTAGCAAAGTTACTATCCAGTGTCAAAGGGGACTTACGAACTTCATACCTAAAAACATAGGTAGGTAACTGTAGCAACAACTGAGCTTGAATTAAATGACTCAAAAGTATACACTTTCCATATTAAATTTGTAAGACTAAACATGAAAGATTCAACTTTGATGAGTATTAAGAACAACAAGCTTGAGCGTGTGTCTAGCTTGTGGGGTGATGCAGTCCTTCATTCTGGAGTCGAAGGCTGACAGTGCAGAAATGATGTAATTATTAAATTAAGACTGGAGATGCAGCAAAAGAACGAAAAATAAAACAAAGCGGAGTTCAAGGGAAACAACAGTGCAGGTAAATTGTTCAACCAGAAGGAATCTGTGCAAGAAGGAGTGATTACTAGTGTAGACAGCTGGACTGGTTTTCAGATGCAGGGTAGGTGAGAGTGAGGAGCAGAAAAGAGAATGGTTAAATATGTAACTGTTGCTCTAAGTTTAAAGTCAACACATCACCACATGGGTTGGTCTCATTGAGGGCGAGCAGTTCTAGGAGACAGTATAGCAAATTAACACGATCTAGACAGATGCTTTTAGGCCCTATTAATGCACATGGCCATCTGCTGGCTATTTGTCTGTCTGCCAACACAAGGTTGGTTTTAGGGCTGCAACAAACAATTATTTGGATCATCGATGAATTGGGAGGGGTCTCGACTCGATTAATCGATTAATCAGATTAAACGGGAAAATTAAAAAACTTTTAAGGAAACATTTTTTCTATCCTTTTACTTTAACAATGCGACATGATTAGAAAACAGTTCAAAACAACATATTATCACCTAAATATGTCCATAATTAAACTATGATCAGAACATCTTCTGTAGTAAGCTACTGGAAATGCGGATAACATTTAATTTCTACTGCTAAAAATGTAATGGTGGCATAGCTATTATGTATGAGTTAGCAATAATCCAATAGGGAGCTTAAGTCACGCCCATCTACTTCCGGACCATGGGCCCTCGGAAGAACGAAAAAAAAAGCAAGTCAATGGGTTTAAAAACACAATTTTCTAATTTAGCTTTTTATGTTCCATGGATTTCACATATGATGTCCCTGAATGTTAAAGATGCATTTTGATACCAAGAAAGCGCTTATTTTTGAAATGGGGGGGGGGGGGGGGGGGGGGGGGGGCTGGGGACTATTTTTAGATTTTGTGTGAAAATAAGTCCAGGACTACAAATGCGCTTCATGAAAGTGACGTCATCCAACCAGACACGAAGAATAACAGCGGGGAAATGGCTGAAAGTTCAGCAAACTTCAAATCCTTCTTTCAGGAGGAAAGAACCATCACAAATCTGGCCATGTGGCAGCTATGCTAGGGGAGAGGAGATTATGTGGTGACGTCACATATGCGACGTGCCAATGTCTTGTTTGTACTCATGCTAATTATGAACTTTTACAAGCTGATAAATCTCAAAATACGTGACTGATGTGGTTGAAACACCCATCATTACATTTAATTTAAATTGCAGTACAACATATGTGTGATCCAGGACGTAAGGCAATGCAGATTAGAAGATAGCTCTTTTAGCTCCGTTAACTTGCATTCATTTTTTTGTTATTCTGGGGACCCATGAGCCGACCGCAAAGGGAGGAGACTTAGGCTACCTATTTAAATTATGATCACAGATAGATGCATTTGTGAATTATATGCTACAGTGGCTTGCCACAATCCTGCAGCAGTGTTGAGCAGAGCAGACTCGAAGCAGCAACCTGACTGCTCTGCAGCGCTGAAGACAGCTAAGAATAAACAAGATGATGGGGACGTTTCTTCCGCTTGTAGAGTTTATATATTCTTAGTTTCACGACCGTCGTGTTTTTTTGGAAACCACTTAATCGTGTGCCTGCTACCGGCTAGCATAAGCTAATCTGCCCATAGTTACACTTTAGATCGTTTTAACCTTTGTGTCTTTGCTGGTTTGTCTACTTTCCAGCACCTAGATTAGCACATTGTGTGCCAGTAAACAGCATCTTCCTTACACAATAACAGGCAGCTTATCTTTGCTCAAAGTTCTGGGGAAAAAAGTATTTCGAAAGGATGTCACAGAAATGCTACATCTAAAAATAGATGTACGCACGTGCGACAGATGTCTCTCTCGTTCTGATCTGCCTCCGTCTGCTCTGCTGCAGCATACAGGTGAGCTGCGCACACTGACTGTTACGTAAAGGTTGCAAAACATGAAAAAAAGTTGCACAACAACAAATCGATGACTAAATGCATTGCCAACGCATTTCTTCATCGATTTTTATCGATTTGTTTTTTCTGCCCTATTGATTAAGGTAAGTCATAGAAGTATGTTAAAAACTTATGAACCAACAGGCCCTTCATCCCCAATGAAATAAGTTCATCATCCAGTAAACTGAACAGGACTAACGTGAAATCAAAAACCCCTTTGTTAGAACAAAAATCAGTATCTGTGAATAAATACACAAAAAAAGCTCAACCAGTATGCCAACATTATCTTGAAGCCAGATGCATTTGAAAAAGTCTACTGCACTTGTAAAATTAAGATGAAAAAACTTAAATGTGTCCTTACTTTGTCATATTAATGGATGTAGTTTGCACTGTAAAATGTTGTTTTATTGACGTTATTTAGGGTGACTTGGGAAACAACAATGAGCTACATAGCTTAAAACAAGAAATATTTACTTTCTTTTTAGAACTCTGCAGGGATACTGACGGCAAAAGTAGAGAAGAACCAAACAAACTATTATGGTGAAGCTGGTTCTGGAAATGAAATGACCAGGCACTGTGTAAATTAGAGGTGGGAAAAATGATCGATTCTAAGATGCATCGCGTTTCAGCCGTGCATGATTCCGCATCGATGCAGCAACGTGACATAATGAGATTCTCTCCCTATGTCTATGTCGGGGGTCGGCAACCGCGGCTCTGGAGCCGCATGCGGCTCTTCCATCCATCTGATGCGGCTCTCTGTGCTTGTAAAATAATGAATGGATATTTAAATAAAAAGCTTTATATTTTACTGCATTAATTTTACATCTGTATGCCAATTCTAAATGTAAAGATTGTCTGCGTAAACCTGAACAGGTCCAACCCGGTCTTACTGTGAGACCGGGTAGACGCGTCACGCTTGTGCGTAATCATAGGCGTGTTCTGAGCTGAAGAGGATGTGAGATTCTGGGATTCTCCTCAGACGGCTCCTGGATGTGACGCCACATTGGAGACAGGAACAAGCACTATTCAGCCAAAGTTTCATCATCAGGGAACATTTTCTAAGTGACAAGTCTCTCTTCAGTCGGAGGAATCTTCCCGCATGCGCTCTGGTTCTGCGACGCGCTCCAAGCCCCTCTCCACATCTTCAGCTCACTGTGTACCTTATGTAGTACACGCTGACAGCGAGCTGCGCTGAGCAGTGTCCAGCTCAGATGTTCAGATGGGAATCTTTTCTTGGGTGATTTAGCTACATCTGCGATGTGCGTAGAATAAAATGTCAGTTCGTCTGCATGCGTCGGGGTAATTCTTTCTACTCTTTCTCAGTCAAAATAAACGGTCAAACACGGGAACTGTCCGGTCAACACAAGCCCTGCTTTTAACTGTTCTGTTTTCTTGTGAAAATTGTTGCAAAGAGATAAAATTTAACTTGATAACCACCAGAGCCAGGCGCACTGCGCCGTTATCTCCGTCACTGTAAACGAGGGAAAAACAAAATGATCGGATCCTTTTCTGACCTTCCCCACCTACAAAGTTTAATTACAACAATCAAACGTGACAGAGCCTGGATTTGTATTCTGAACAGTCTAAACATGTTTTAAAAAGAAACGTATGACAAAAGTGGCACCTGCTCAGTTAAACCACCAACAGGGTGACAAATATCTAAATATTGTAGCAGAGACGGGCTACAACTTCTGGATCCACTTTATATAAATCGTTTTATTGATTATCTTCTTATGAAAGACAGCTTTGACGTACACGAGCGACCGGTACTGGCTGCTGTCACCTGTTGTGAGCAGTGCTCTGCTGTCTGAGGGTAGGCCCCGCCCACAACGCCGCGGCTGCTGTGGCTCCCAGTGTTTTCTTTACTGTGGGAAACGGGTAATAATGGCTCTTTGATGGGAACAGGTTGCCGACCCCTGGGCTATGTCTATGCAGGACAATAAAGTTTTGAGGTTTTACAACTACTTCTGGGGGCAGAGTTGCAATGACATGCGCACTGCGTTGCCCTAGCGCAGGGGTGTCAAACATCCGGCCCGCAAGCGGGTTAAATCCAGCCCGTGAGATGGTTGTGTAAACTTTATTTTCATACTTTACAATGTAGAGTGAAAATAAACGTATCTTTGTGAGCAAGTTTTCTCTGTAATGAGTATAAATAAAACAAAGCTGCGCTCAAGGCTCACACAAGAACTTGAATCCCATCCTGAAGTTAGCCGCCGCTCAGGATGTGACTTCTGATGTTGATGTGCCGGTGAAAGCTAAAAGATGTAAAGTAAAATGAGTCAAATATACTTTAAGTGCTGCATGAAACTGCCATGTGACCTGTAAGCTCTTTGAATCACTAAGGAATGTTTTATTTATTGATTTTTTTAATTTTTTTTCAAATTATCAAGTACACTTCAGGTGTTGTACTTGTACTACACTGTCCTCAGGCACCAGCCTTGTTTTATATTGATTGTATTAAAACAAAGAAAACAATCTGAAGTTTTTTTATTTACCGGTCCGGCCCACTTGGGACTAGATTTCGCTCAATGTGGCCCCTGAGCTAAAATGAGTATGACACCCCTGCCCTAGCGCCAATTTAAAACAGAAAAGGCGGACAGGGACACAGGGCCAACATCACCAGTGATCAAAGATGTACCCGTTACATTTAAATCGGATGTCTGGGCTAATTTTGGTTTTGGGATCCTGGATGTGAAAGAATCACTTAACACAGTATTTGTTTACTATTTTTAAGTTCAGTAATATTCTATCTTAAAGCTGCTCTACTGAAAACATTATTTCTTATATTATTTAAGTAATTATAGGCAGCACACTTTAAATATTATTGCTCACTATAGTGAATAGATGAATGTTCTGTTTTTCAGGGATTTCGAAATCAAAAAGAAATTGAAAACTATTCTACTGCTTTTATTAACTAATGAACAATTTTGTGTGAAGAATTGTGATGCATTTCAGACTCAAATCCAATCGTGAGGCAGGTAGAGATGCACACCACTAGTGTAAATAGTGCATTTATAATAACTGGGATGTTTGAGTTCACACACAATTCTTGAATTATTTATTATTCAGATGCAGAAATTCCATACAGTTATAGTAAAAAATTGACGTTTTTCCTATTATTAAGGTTCCAGTCAAACTTGGTCACAAATAAAAAGAGCTAATAAGAGAGGTTGAATTGCCAAAGGTGGCTCCAGAGGGGAGTAGTCTAGTGGAACGTCCAGCGATGCCAGTAGAGGGAGGAAGACCACTGTAGTGTTAGACAAGCCCAATAAGCTAGATAATCCACTGGGTTGTCTGATGCTGAAAATGCTAATGCATTTGTCAACATGCCCAACACTATCTATCTAGGTAATGTACCACCAAAGGTCTGAGACTGGACCAAACAAATGCCAATAAGCTGCCTATAATAGAAAACTGACATTGTACAATATGACATGGCATAGGTTCATCGTGGTGAGAAGAGGTGGTTGGCAAATTCTTTGTGCCTGAATGAGGACAAGACAGAGGCAGTCCTATTTGGACCTAATGGCCGCATTGATCCCACCTTGCTTGACTGTGGGCCATTTAAATCAAAGGTAAAGACAGCTGTCACAAACCTTGGCATTAAACTTGACAGTGCCGTGGGCTTTGATGCCCATGCAAATGGAATTGTGTCCACCTGTTTTTATCATCTGCACCATTTAGCTAAAATTAAACCATTCCTGACAAGACACCACTTGGAAATATTAGGCAATGCTTTTATTACAACACGGATTGACTATTGCAATACCATCCTATTTGGAGTGACCAGGGCAACTTTGGCAAGGCTGCAATAGTGCAAAATGCGGCTGCAAAATCTTTTGGTGGGGAAAAGGAAATCTGACCATGTCTCCCCGGTCTTGGAATCCTTGCACTGGCTGTCTGTGGAATTCCGGATTCGTTTAAAAGTCCTTTCATTGGTTTTTAAATTGTTACGTGGACTGGCTCCTGCATATTTGCAGACACGATTCATCCATAGACACCAGCATGGGCACTCCGCTCAGACAATAGTCTCCTACTCACAGTTCCCAGGACTCATTCAAATCCAAAAGGAGACAGGCCCGAAACTCTGAAATGAGTTACCTTTTAACGTGTGTGCTTCACCATCTGTGACAGTTTTTAAGGTCAGGCTAAAGACTTTTTTATTTGATCTGGCTTTTACCTGTGGCCGTTAGTCTTCTTTTATTTTCTTTTATTAGTGCAACTTGTATGTTGTTTTATTTCTTTTTCGTTTTTAGTATTTGTTTGTATTCTTGTTTCGATCCTTGTCCTGTTCTTACTAAAACATGTCTGTCCAGGTCTGTAGTGTCACCCCTGTGCCTGTAAGGCGCGTTAGAAACAAAGCTTGAGTTGAGTGTACCAACTCTTGCAGCCATCAACAGGGTCTATGCCATGGAGCCCTGGTTTGATGCTTGATGGTTTTTGTATGCTGAGTTTAACATAGGCTAATATGATGCTAGCTTCAAGGCTAAAGTGACCTGCATTGAATTAATGTCAGTCTGTAAACACCAAGCTAACTGTGGAAGAGGAGGGAGGGAAACAAAAAAGGAGCTAAGTGATTAGTGTATCATTCAACTTCACGCTACCTCATACTTGTTCGAGCTCTCTGCTGACTCAGCTTTCCCTGCGCATGTAAGAGAGCAGGTGAGGGAGCCGCTCAAATTTCAAAATCTCATCTTCTCCTTTATTACGTCACGCTACAGACCAAATCTATGATCGTGTCATTTTACAACAGATTTCTGAAGAAATTGTGCAAAAGACAACATATATAGGAAGAATTTTAACAGAACAACCACCCCTGTTCACGCACTCCAGAAGGCAAATAAGGGAATGAGTCAGCAGAAGGCGAGGTGTATTTATAGGGTCTGATTGAATATGGCCGGAGAGAGCAGTTCATTTGCTAATCTGTCTCCTAGACCAGATAACCCTTGGAGAGGCTGACCCACACAGCGGTGTGCTGACCTGATAGAATTAGGATGAGCGATTGAAGACATTATCAAGAGACACAGGGAGGCAAACCTATTGAACTAGAACATATGAAAAAACATGACACTAAGCATTACCATATCACAAATAACATCTATCTATATACACTATAAAAGGACAATTAACAAATAAAGCAGCAAAACTAATAAAATGGCAAAGGCATTGATTCTAGAAAACATGCAGTTAAGTCCAAAGTCTCAAAGTTATTTAGGATCAAAATATCACATCTGTGCATTCAAGAAATTCAGGATCTGTTTCATGTGACGTGCTCTACCTGATCAGGGGCTGGTGTAAAGCAACCAGTGATGCGTGTATGGAGGCAGAAATGACGGACAAGTGGAAATAGTCAAACATGAGCGGGACATGGTGGTGGAGACCTCTTCGGGGATGGAAGTGGAGGCTCAGTGTCCGACTGCTGATCAAGGGAACTGTCGCTATGTCAGCCAACCTGACAGGTCACAGGAAATTACATCCATTTTAGCCATGTTTCAATTTAAAATGATCCAACATGGTGAATATTTTCACCATGTTGGGAAAAAAAAACGTTGAACTTTACTGTACTTACTGCTGCTCATTGTCAGTAAAGTGAAGATCCAACTTCAGCTGAAAGTCCACCTCACTTAGAGCTTCCTCCACCTACAAACGGACAGAGCCGTGGTGTTACACGCACGTAAAAGTACACATAAAAGTATATGTTATAACAACTCCTCAGGGGTAAGGTATGATCAAAATTTAAAGGGTGAGCAGTAAAATTAGAGTTTTAATATATCTGAATGGGGAGAAGGTTTGGAGAAATATTCAAACATAAATCTGTTTATGGAGAGATGCATGTAGACTTGGTTTTTGGATAAATGTTTCAAAGTCTCGCTGGGTGTCCATTGATGCTTTCACTTTTTATTTATTTAAAATTA
>NC_091751.1:768449-816146 GCF_043380555.1 Nothobranchius furzeri | reverse complement strand
TGAGAGAGAGAGAGAGAGAGAGAGAGAGAGAGAGAGAGAGAGAGAGAGAGAGAGAGGAGAGAGAAGAGAGAGGAGAGAGAGAGAGAGAGAGAGAGAGAGAGGAGAGAGAGAGAGAGAGAGAGAGGGAGAGAGAGAGAGAGAGAGGGAGAGAGAGAGAGAGAGAGGAGAGAGAGGAGAGAGAGAGAGAGAGAGAGGGAGAGAGAGAGAGAGAGAGAGAGAGGAGAGAGAGAGAGAGAGAGGGAGAGAGAGAGAGAGAGAGGGAGGGAGAGAGAGAGAGAGGAGAGAAGGAGAGGAGAGAGAGAGAGAGAGAGAGAGAGAGAAGAGAGAGAGAGAGAGGGAGAGAGAGAGAGAGAGAGAGAGAGAGAGAGAGAGAGAGAGGGAGAGGAGAGAGAGAGAGAGAGAGAGAGAGAGAGAGAGAGAGAGAGAGGGGAGAGGGAGAGAGAGAGAGAGAGGAGAGAGAGGAGAGAGAGAGAGAGAGAGAGGAGAAAGAGAGAGAGAGAGAGAGAGAGAGAGAGAGAGAGAGAGAGAGAGAGAGAGAGAGAGAGAGAGAGAGATTCTTCACCGTTTTGTCAGGTTTCAGGAAACTCGATCATACTAGATTTATTTTTTGAGTTAGGCTGAGTAATGTTGAACCTTTAAAGGATTTTGCAGAGAGACTCGTTATTAAAATGCATTATTGATTTAAATCAATCCATTTTGACAGTCTTGTTAAACTCCTCCATCAGTATCAGCTTGTTCTTATGAAGGGCCACGCGGCGCTGCTGCCGGCCTCCAGTGGGTTCTGGGTGAGAGGATTACACACGCTGAGTTGCTGACAGGGAATCAGAAGGAGAGAAACAACTAGGGTGTATTGGCAAGAATCTGCAGATACGATCACAATTCTAGGGAGACAAAATGGAAATGTTGCGATACTAAAAGCCAGACAATAATATCAATGTTTGAGAACGAATTTAAACGTGGAATGGCTAATCTGCTAAACAAGCTAGTCTTTAAATAAAAACACGGTGATGGGACTCTGACAAAGACACATAAGGTGTTGAAACATCTGTTTCTTTTGTTTGCACCTATTAAAATATTTATACTCATTGGATTGCTCCGGCGCTCCTGCTTCTCAGTCATGGAGCTCTCATTGCCAGAGGAAACGAGATAGTGCTAAACACCAGTCACCGTTTTACATGTGGAAATGTCTCTTGTTGCCTGTGACTTTAAATGGTGTTTTTCTGTTTGGGAGTCTGGTACTTTTTCCTAAAGTTTAAGAGGTAGCAGCCGGCTGTTTCTCCTTCTCTGCTATTATTGAGTGGAGACCCTCTCACACCAGCAGTGTTCTGTTGCACAATGTGTGAGGGCGTAATGAGTGAAGGACCCAGGTAAACGTGGAACTGCGGTGAGTCGGTGAGACCTACAACGGGATGGTCCAATCATTGGTTTTGGACCGAGACATTTTATTGGTAGAGGTTTTTAGACAAATGTGGGAGAACCAAATTCATTGCTTTATATATATATATATATTGCTTGGCCACCGGCCAGGCTAAGCGGCACAACAAACTAGAGCCCTCCATCAGCTGATAGTGGTGAGAAACAGCAGCAGAAAGTGTGTGCCCCCCCCCCTCCCCACCCACTCTCACGGATAGAAAAATTGTAAAGTGAACAAATAGCATAATTTATTATCCAGTGTCTAGTCGGGTTTTCCTTACTTTGACATCTTGCAGTGCAGAGAAGTACATGCAGTATCTTATCATGTGTGCACAGATAGTTGCCCATTGCTGACGATTATATTGACCTTTAAAAGCACCCAAAATACATACGTATGCTATTCCTACACCAGCAAACCTTATCCTCTGAGCTAGTTTGTCAGACAATGGTTGATTGACAACAAGTTGTCTCTCCATCTCGGGAAAACGAATTCAAATCAATTCAGTTTGGACTAAAAAGGGCACTCCAGGGTAGTGACAAGGGCCGGATTTAGCCAGCCCTACAAAGGGGTGCAGGTAGAGTATCGGGGGTGGGGGTGGGGGGGTTGGTCTGGGAAATAATTTTTCGGGTGTCACATACCCCCAAATACCTAAAATGCATAGAAGACTATGCTATCGTCATTATGGTTCTTCTATCCATATACTGTTTTTTCATGACCATAAGGCGCACCTAAAAGTCTTAAATTTTCTCCAAAATGTACGCCACGCCCTATGGTGCGGTGCGCCTATTGTGTTGTTGTGAGATGCGAACGTAGTAGAAGACAAGGGGCGTGGTGTGAACGTGCAGACGTGAGCGAAGACAGACCTGTCATTAACGTCCTCGCTGTTTGCCTCAGACTCCGGCTGAGTCTCCGTCCACTTCCTCTGCTTCCAGTTCAAAAAACAGCCGTACTATCTGAACTGCCTGGTGGACATTTATCCTTCTCATCATCCTTTATATAAGCCCAATAAAAGCCTACTAAACTGCAGAGACAATATATCTGTCTAGATCGCTCCAAAATATGAAGTTTACCGTCAACATCTGTCTAATTGTTTGTTGTTACTCCGTTCGCGCCACTCCTTTCCCCGCCAAGCGGCTCCATTTCGCGCACATCTCGTTACTCGTGCGGCCTTCCTCTCTCTCAGCTGAATGTGAATTTTGAACACGTGAGACTTCCACCAACAGCAACAGAATCTCATGTTTTTGTGGGTCTTTTATGTTCACAAGCACGTTCCTGTCAGGTACTGGGTTTGTGGGTTCACATTTCCTCTTCACAGGTTGTTGGAGGGCTAGGGAGACTCCATCCAGCTAATTACCTCGGCTGCAGAGTCACCCTGCTCACCTGCAGCCCATCATGTAATTAGACGGGAGGAATAAAGGAGCCAGTGAACCAGCCACTCAGCGCCAGATTGTTTGCCTTAGTGGTAACGTCCAGCCACCTGAATCTGTTCCTGTTTTATTCTAGTCTGTTCCCTGAAACCTCTGTCTGTCATCACAGGATTCCTAGAACCCGTTCTGGATTACACCTTTGTGTGGAAGTCTCATACCAGCCTCTGCAGCTCCCGGATCTCCTGAACCACGGCTGAATCCTCCCTGGCTCTGTTCTCCTCCCGTGCGTCTCCTGTTCAGCCTCCAACAACCCGCCTCACTTCTCCGAACCTCCACATCTACCCACAGCCCCGTGTAACAGAGATGAAAATGTGAATTTCACCAAAAGTGATGTGCAGTGATTGTTTGTTTTTGGAGCCACCTACTGGTGGTTAGGCGCAACTGCATGCAACGGGTCCTTCAGGCGCATTCACAGCCCCTCCCACCAAAGCAGTAATGAAAGCTGGTGGAGGTAGGTGTACTGTGAAGCCGCTCTGCACTTAAAGTCATTTTAACCTTTAATTAATATATCAATAGGACTTGTTACAGATATTTAAGTGTTGTTAGAGCATATTTTGAAAAAGGTTAGCTGTGTTGGCATTAAATTAATAACTTTATAGACGAGATTCACACTAATGGAAGCTAGCTTTTCAGTCCTTTTAGTAATGTTTGGGTTTTTCTTTTTGCCTTGAACAGACCGTTGTATGCAGTTGCAGCGCACACACACTGATGTATTATTGTGTGCTTGTTTTTACATCAGGTACGTTCAGATGTGTTTGGTTAAAATATGATTTGTAAATGTTTTATTGTTTCAACTGCCGGTGGCAGTTGACTGTTATACCTACTGATGGCAGTTAACTGTTTCAACTGTCGGCGGCTGCGCTGTCATTGTTGGTACTATTAACTATTTTATATGTTTTATCAAAAAGAAAGTATGTATTGCTCTGAAATGCAAGTTGTTAAATTAATATATTGCTGTTGTTATTAAATGTCACTATACGATCACATGATGGAAAAAAGAAAAAGCAGTAATGAAAGTTGGTGGAGACCGTTGTATGCAGTTGCAGCGCACACACACTGATGAATTATTGTGTGCTTGTTTTTACATCAGATCCTGCCAGTAAAAAGCTCTGAAGGACAGTCCTGTGTCTGTGGCCTGATTGTATGTGTGCGGTGATTTGAGGCAACTCCAACAACCCTGGACGGACAAGAGGAAGCCGTCACACTGGTGCCGTGACCCGGATTGCTGAGCAGCTTGATGCGGTTCACCGGAGGTTACTGTGTCGTCTACCTGCAAGTTACCTCTTCACTTCAAGACCTCCACAATTGGGTCACAAGGTTTATGAACTAAGGGAAACAGTAGTTCTATTTCTAATTACCACTGGATTTTAATTGAGTGCGTTTTATTTCTGCTTTATCTTAACATGGCAAAGAGATTTGAACCAAGTGGTAAAACTGTGAACAGTCACCCCTCTTTTGGGAGAGGTAGAGGTGTAATGGGACTTACTTTTCAGCCCGGTTGTGCTGTTGGGTTTGATTTGGGTGCATCACCTATACTACCTGCGAGTAGTAGTAAACCCCAGGGATTAGCTCGGGATCCAGATGAGACACCTACTGGTCAGATGTTATTTGGGGGCCAGAGTCACTCAACACCTGTTGTTGGTAATGACTTACACCAAATAAGTGACATGATTTATCAGTTAGGTTCACAGATTGGGGAATCAATTGCAAATAAACTGTTATCTTCTGGTGTTGCTGGGGGAAAAGAAGCCTGTGGTACCTGTCAGAAACAGGACAGTGCCAATGTTGAGGACGCTTCTGTCTCAGATGGTCAAAGGTTTAATGTCATTGTAAAATCAGAAACCTCACCTGCAGTTTTCAAAGGTGATAATTCTGACAAGTACACTGTTACTGAGTGGGTTGAAATGATGAGAGGTTACCTTAGACGGCAGAACTATGATGTTTCTATGCAAAAAGAGGAAATTATGGGGAAGTTGATGGGTAGAGCCAGAGATGTAGTTAAGATTGGCCTTAGAAGTAATCCTGCCTTAAATGCTACATCCTCCCCAGATGTAATTTATAACATGCTGATACAGTACTTCAGTAACACATCCTCCTGTCTGCCTCTACAAGATTTCTACTCCACACTGCCACTCCAGAAAGAGGATGCTGTTGATTACTGGATTCGCCTTAATAAGGCTGCAGACATGGCTGAGGAAGGTCTGAAGCGTCAAGGGAAACGCATTGAGGATATTGGTAGTGAAATTGCTAAAATGTTTGTAAAGCACTGCCCTGATACAGAACTAGCTTCAGTGTTTAAGTACAAACAGATTCATGAGTGGACCCCCAAAGACATTCAGGAGAGGCTAGATGAGCACCAAAGAGAACGACTGTCCAGTATTAAAACGCCAATGCACAAACCATCTGCAGCCCAATTACTATGTTTTGAGACACACGTTGAGCCCAGAGTCTCCAGTAATGTAGATATGCCTGATGGTGTTCTGCTCCATCATGTTGTGCAGCCAACCACTGAAGCTCCTTTATCCTATGCACCTGCGATGGTGCAGAACCAGCAGTTCCAAGGTGATTCAGTTACTCCAGCTGCACAGACATGTATTCCTTCCCTACAGCCTATGAAGCAGCAGAGTAAATGCACAGAAGTGCAATGCCAGTTCCAGTCTCCAGCTTCTGCCCCACTCAGTCAGCCACAAGAGGGTGCCATGCTTGGTGACATAGTGTCGATGCTCAGGGAGCTTCTCAACAAAGTTCAGCCTAGTGGTCAGCCCTCATCTGCTCGTCGTGGGCGCACAAAGGGCCGGGCCAGATCTGTTATGAACTGTCGGGTGTGCAACGATGACAAACATACAACAGAAACCCACTGCCGTTCAGACCGACTCTGTTTCACATGTTTCAGCCCAGACCACACGAGATGGTCCTGCCCAACCAATACTTCCCCTACAGAAAATATGCAGGGAAACTAGGTGACCTATGTCTGGAGGGAGGTCACATGGGTCAAGGTAAAATCTCCCACACATTTGATGCTGCTGAATTGTACCAAAATATACAGAAACTGAATGAATCAGAAAATGTTATTGTTCAGGACACACAAAGGGTCAAAAAGAGTGACAGCTTGTTTTATATGCATGTTAAAGTCGATGGCAAAGTGACTCTTGATGCCATGCTGGACAGTGGTTCGATGGCATGCTCACTGAGTGAAGTAGCCCTGCAGTCGCTAATTAATGCGGGTGTTGTTATCTCTCATCAGGAGGGTACTGATGTTGTGTTTGTGGGATGTGGTGGTGCCAGAGTGAAACCAACTTCAATAATAGATCTGGAGATGGAGATCTATGGATGCAAGCTATTGGTCCCCACCTTTGTTGTAAATAACCAACAGGCTGATCTGCTCGTGGGCTCCAATGTCATCAGGCATCTGTTACACCAGCTAAAGAATGACTCCTCCTATTGGGAAGCTATTTCCACACCAAACCTAGATCACCCTGAGCTTGAGGAGTTCCTCTCTCTGCTTGCTGGCCTGGATCGTCGTTCTGGTGAGGATGTCCCAGACAAAATCGGAACTGTGAGATGTAACACAGCTGTCACTTTGGAGGCTGGAACTGAATATCTTTTATGGGGCAAACTTCCCAAGGATACAAGGTTATCACCTGGCTTGACTGTGATGTCTGAACCCACAACATCCCACTCTGCTCCCAGAGGCATATTGGTGGCAAGAGCATTGACACAACTCTGGGGAGACAGGTTTGTCCCTCTCAAGATCCTAAATGCTTCCAGTTGTCCTGTAACCATTCGTAGAAATGCTAAACTGGCTGATGTCTACACCTGTCTTGCTATGGAGGACTTGGTTATGCAAGATGTTACATGCTCATATCAAGCTACCACTGAAAAAGGCACTGTTGATTCTACAGCGGAAAACAATGACTGTGTGCAGGAGAGACTGAAAAGTGTTGGTCTGGGTGATCTGGACCTGCAGTCTTGTGACGTGTCAGATGGTTGGCGGAGAAAGCTGGCTGACCTTGTGATCAGCTATGAGGACGTGTTCTCCCGCCACCACATAGACTGCGGAGAGGCAAAAGGGTTTGTGCACAGGATTCGACTCACTGATGAGATACCCTTTCGGTTGCCCTATCGCCGTGTGCCGCCTGCTGAATACCAGAAGCTTTGTCAAGTCCTAAATGAAATGGAGGAGAAGGAAATAATCTGCAAATCCACCAGTGAGTTTGCCTCACCCCTCGTCCTAGTTTGGAAGAAGAATGGTGACTTGCGGATCTGCACAGATTTCAGATGGCTCAACAGGCGAACACTGAAGGATGCCCATCCCTTACCACATCAAGCAGACTGCTTAGCTGCTTTGGGAGGAAACACATTCTTCTGCTCAATGGACCTCACATCTGGTTTTTACAACATGCCACTACACAAAGATGACCGAAAATACTCTGCCTTTACAACACCCATGGGATTGTACGAATACAACAGGCTCCCCCAGGGACTGTGCAACAGCCCAGCTAGTTTCATGAGGATGATGATGTCCATATTTGGTGACCAGAACTTTCTCAGTCTATTGTGCTACCTTGATGATTTGCTGGTGTTTGGCCCCTCTGAAGAGGTGACTTTCAAGAGGTTGGAGATGGTGTTTGGCCGCCTGCGGTTCCACAACCTGAAGCTTGCTCCCAAGAAATGTTGGCTAATGAGAAGATCTGTGAAGTTTCTTGGACACATAATCAATGAGTCTGGTGTATCCACAGATCCCGCTAAAGTTGAGTCCATCAGTAACATGTCAACTGCAGATCTCATGGAACCAGATGGCGTCACCCCTTCCCCATCTCGTGTTCGCTCGTTTCTAGGCATGATTAACTACTACCAGCATTTCATCCCCAACTATTCCTCTGTAGCCAGGCCACTCTTTAATCTGCTTGCTGGTGCAAAACAGAAACGCAAGTTGAAGATACCCACCAAGCGTAAACTTGTGCTTCGCAAATTGACTAAAGCTGACTGGACAGATGAACACCATTCCGCATTCATGGAGCTTAAAGCAGCTTTGGTCAACTCAGTAATTCTGGCCCACCCAGACTTCACTCGCCCATTTGTTCTGTTTACAGATGCCTCATTGGATGGTTTGGGTGCAGTCCTATCACAGGTTCAGGAAGGTGAGAGTGTGGCCCGGCCAGTGGCATTTGCAAGCAAGTCTCTCACACGTGCTCAAAGAAAGTATCCAGCCCATCGCCTTGAGTTTTTGGCACTCAAATGTTCGGTGTGTGACAAATTGAGCCATTGGCTGAAAGGACATATGTTCACAGTGTGGACGGATAACAACCCACTCACGCACATCCTCACCAAGCCACATTTGGATGCCTGTGAACAGCGATGGGTGGCAAAGCTGGCTTCTTATGCCTTTGACATTAAATATATCCCTGGCTCAAAGAATTTGGTGGCGGATGCCTTAAGTCGCGAGCCATTTATTAAGTCGACTGTAGTAAGGAAGCTGTTGCAAAGACCGTACAGCCAGCTCCTTAATGAGGCCCTCCCTGTCTCAGTTGGCTCAGTCCAGGAGGCTTTTAGGCAGTCGAACGCCAAGGACCAGCACTCCAGCATGTCGCAACTCCCTAACAGCACAAAGTTTCAGTCCTTCACAAAAGATGATGTCCATGCTATTCTCGAAACACAAAGTGCATGGGAATCTGCTGCTAGGCTACGAGCTGTTAACACCCTCGAACACCTACCTCAGCTAATCCTTCCAGTTCAGGATGACCTACCTGTCTTTTCAGAAACCGAGTTGCGTGAGAAACAACAAAACGACCCTGTCCTATCAAGGGTGTTGTACTATGTTGCCCGTGGCCGTCGCCCATCCAGAAGAGAGAAACCCAAAGAGCAAGCCATGGTCGCCAGGTACCTCAAACACTGGGAAAAGTTTACAATGTCCAATGGAATCCTGTACAGACTTTCTAAAAACCCAGTAACCAACAAGAGACGTCACCAATTTGTAGTTCCTGATTCTCTAAAGGCTGAGGTTCTCAAGGGGATTCATGACAGTGCTGGTCATCAAGGGCAGTTTAGGAGCTTGGCTATTGCTCGTCAGAGGTTCTTCTGGCCCCACATTGACCGTGATGTTAAAGACTACGTTCGCCAGTGTCCCCGGTGTGTTATTGGCAAATCCCCTGATCCAGAAGGTCGAGCACCTCTTGAAAGTATCAAAACATCTTCACCATTGGAGGTCGTGTGCATTGATTTTTGGACTGCAGAGGACTCCAATAACAAGTCTGTTGACGTGTTGGTTGTGACCGACCATTTCACACGACTTGCACAGGCCTTTCCTTGCCATGACCAATCTGCAAAGCAGGTGGCGAGGCAGCTTTGGGACAAATTTTTCTGTATATACGGGTTTCCTGAAAGGATACATTCGGACCAGGGTCCCTCCTTTGAGAGTCAGCTCATAAGGGAACTGTTGGAAGTTGCGGGTGTGAGGAAATCCCATACAACCCCTTACCACCCGATGGGCAATGGTAGCGCAGAACGCTTCAACAGAACACTGGGAAACATGATAAGAGCTCTCCCACCTGATGCAAAACAGAACTGGCCAAAACACCTTCAGACATTAACCTTCATGTACAATTGCACAGTCAACGAGACTACAGGCTATGCCCCTTTTTATTTGATGTATGGAAGAGTGCCACGCCTCCCAGTTGATGTGCTTTTTAAGAACATTCTTAGAGATCCTGAACTGTGTGGCTATGACAAGTATGTGCTATCCCTGACAAAAGATCTCCAGGACGCCATGGCCATAGCTCTAAGTCATGCCGACAGGGAACAGGAACGGCAGGCCTGCCTCTACAACCACCGCACAAAAGGAAAACCTATTGATGTTGGAGACCGTGTCCTAGTCTCGAACAAACGGGAGAGAGGGAAGCGTAAAACTGCTGACCGCTGGGAGTCTACAGTGTTTACTGTCGTGGGCATGAATCCTACAACCCACACATATCAGATACAGCATCCCAACACTGGTCAGGTCAGAGTTGTGCATCGTAACCTCTTGATGCTTGTGAATTTCTTGCCCTTTGATACAGCCAGTCAGTCTGTCGACTCTTCTGCCCTCTTAGCTGATGGTTCTGATGTTACTACTGCATCAGATACACCGGAACCGGTTGTTGAAAAGAATGATTCAAGAATCAGAACCCAAGAGTGGGTCAGCTCCTTACCTGATGCATCCCGTAATGCTGCTCACATGAACGACTCCGTCAGCGAGATGGTCTCTGCAGTGGAGGGAGACGAGGGGCTTCTGTTGTCCCCTAGTGTGACGGGCTATGACCCTTATCCCTTGCTAGTTCCCTCTGCTGATAGACAGAGTGTTCTCTCACACACTTCACTGGTTGCTCAGTCTGCTATTGGCACTGACTCAGTCCACACAGTCAGAACCCGTGTTGGTAGGACAGTCAAGCCTGTCAATAGGCTGATTCAGGTGATGACCAACATGGCTATTAGTGACGATGCTGGTCAGCTTATGGACAGTTTCTAATTCAGTTTTTCAAATGTTTCAGTAGAGGCATGTATAATAATATGCCCTTTTCTAAACAAGTTGTATCTTGTTCTTTGTTCTGTGTTTTGTATTTTATAATAGATATATCACCATAACTTAGTACTAGTCCTGGGTTAGGGGCTTCTTTTTGTTTTACACGTGGGTTATGTAGGATGTAGGCTGCATCCTGCTTCCAGGAGCTGGTAGGGAATAGGGCGCCATTTCCTTGCCACTTCATCCTTTATAGAGGATACTGTTTAAGTTGGACTGTGTACACCCACGTTGAGTAATGTGAGGTTTTGTGTCATGGTGATGGTATTTGCACTTTAATAATTTTGGCTGAAATTCAGCAGGGGTGGGTGTAACAGAGATGAAAATGTGAATTTCACCAAAAGTGATGTGCAGTGATTGTTTGTTTTTGGAGCCGCCTACTGGTGGTTAGGCGCAACTGCATGCAACGGGTCCTTCAGGCGCATTCACGGTCCCTCCCACCAAAGCAGTAATGAAAGCTGGTGGAGGTAGGTGTACTGTGAAGCCGCTCTGCACTTAAAGTCATTTTAACCTTTAATTAATATATCAATAGGACTTGTTACAGATATTTAAGTGTTGTTAGAGCATATTTTGAAAAAGGTTAGCTGTGTTGGCATTAAATTAATAACTTTATAGCCGAGATTCACACTAATGGAAGCTAGCTTTTCAGTCCTTTTAGTAATGTTTGGGTTTTTCTTTTTGCCTTGAACAGACCGTTGTATGCAGTTGCAGCGCACACACACTGATGTATTATTGTGTGCTTGTTTTTACATCAGGTACGTTCAGATGTGTTTGGTTAAAATATGATTTGTAAATGTTTTATTGTTTCAACTGCCGGTGGCAGTTGACTGTTATACCTACTGATGGCAGTTAACTGTTTCAACTGTCGGCGGCTGCGCTGTCATTGTTGGTACTATTAACTATTTTATATGTTTTATCAAAAAGAAAGTATGTATTGCTCTGAAATGCAAGTTGTTAAATTAATATATTGCTGTTGTTATTAAATGTCACTATACGATCACATGATGGAAAAAAGAAAAAGCAGTAATGAAAGCTGGTGGAGACCGTTGTATGCAGTTGCAGCGCACACACACTGATGAATTATTGTGTGCTTGTTTTTACATCAGATCCTGCCAGTAAAAAGCTCTGAAGGACAGTCCTGTGTCTGTGGCCTGATTGTATGTGTGCGGTGATTTGAGGCAACTCCAATAACCCTGGACGGACAAGAGGAAGCCGTCACACCCGGTACCGGCTCACCTCTCCCACGCTCCGCTACAACCAAATCTCAGTAAGAACTTTCCCCACTATCTACATAAATATCTCCCCGTCCCGATCATCATTTCATTGTTATTTCTTCCAGTGATCCAATCTCTAGCTCCGGAACCAGCCCATCCCTGCCAGCCTCCGCTCACCTCTAATAAACTATTTTTTACTACATCTCCTGGTCTCTTGATAGTCATCTTGTATGTGGGTCAAATATCTAAATAGAGAAAAAACCATGAGAGAACAATCTGGCCAAACCGACCCCGCAGAGACTCTTAGGAGATCAGTAGCTGATCAAAATAATCTTTTACAAATGCATGACTCATTTCCTCCGAACCTTAAGGACCAACAAGCTGTCACGAACCAACGTCTGGATCAGCTCACAATTCTCTTGTCCGATGTAGCCAGCAAGTTCAGCCCTCCTCAGCCACAAGGTGGCGCTGCGGCCTTTCCAGACCATCCTACACCCACCTCTACAATAGCTTCTCATCATTTTCCAGCCCCAGTTCCCGAACGTTATGCAGGAGAGGTGGGTGGCTGTGCGAGCTTCTTATTTCAATGCACACTCGTGTTTAAGTCTTCACCATATTCCTTTCCGAATGATGACTCAAAAATCTCTTTCATCATTGGATTATTGAAAGGAAAAGCCTTAAGATGGGCCGAGGCCCGATTCCGTAATGCCCGTGGATTTAATTGCACTTTTAATACATTTGTGGAGGAGTTAAATCAAACCTTTGACCTGGAAGCTGACCGCTCCACATACTCCAGTGCATTACGGAGGGCAAAACAGGGCAATAAATCAGTGGCCGAATTCTCAATAGAATTCCGCACCCTTGCCGCTTCTTCTACTTGGAACGAAGAGTCACTAATGAGTGAGTTTTTTCATGCACTGAATGAGCCGGTGAGAGACGAGCTAAAAATGCTAGACGAACCTGATAACCTGAATGACTTAATCACACTCGCTGTCAGGCTTGACAACCGCCTGAGGGATAAAGTAAGAGACAAAATCCAGAAAACCACACTCCGACCAAGCACCTACTCTACAATCTCTGGATCCAGCCTCAACACATCTCCTCCTCCTCGCTCTCATCCTGTTGAAACTGAACCCATGCAGCTGGGTCGTACCCACTTGACACAGGAGGAACGACAGTGACGAATCCAAGCCAACCAGTGTCTTTACTGTGGCTCCTCCGGCCATTTCATCTCTTCATGTTCCATTCGCCCAAAAGAGATGGTCCGACAGTAGACACGGGGACACTGTCGGACCATCTCTACCTACAGAATCAACCCCGACTCCTCCTTCCTGCCACCCTACTCAGCTCTGACGACTCCTTCACTCTGTCTGCACTCATAGACTCCGATTGTGAACAGAACCTCATCGATACCAACTTTGCCTCTCAATGTAAGTTCAAAACTGTTCCATTATCTTCTCCTATCCGTGTTTCTGCCTTGGACGGCAACCCGCTCCCCCTAATCACACACAAAACAGAACCTGTAAAACTTATTATATCTGGTAATCATGTGGAAACCCTGTCCTTCTTGCTTTTCCCTATTAAACAGCCTCCTATTGTTCTAGGATTCAACTGGCTGCAGAGACACAACCCCTCGCTAAATTGGCACAATCTCCGTGTCGATTCTTGGTCCTCATTCTGCCACTCCTCCTGTCTCCAATCAGCCTTGCTCCCAAACTCTGCTCCCATCAGCCAGACAGAAGTTGAGACCTCTGACCTATCTCATGTTCCAGATATCTATCACGATCTGAACCAGGTATTTAATAAGCACAAAGCTTCCTGTTTACCCCCTCACAGACCATATGACTGTGCCACAGACCTTCTGCCTGGAGCTCCCCTGCCCTCCAGCCGACTATATAACATCTCCCGACCGGAAAGAGAAGCCATGGAGACCTATATCAAAGAATCCCTGTCTGCAGGTCTGATTCGTCCATCCTCTTCTCCCCTTGGTGCTGGATTTTTCTTTGTATCCAAAAAAGATGGTTCCCTGAGGCCCTGCATTGATTATCGTGGACTGAACCAGATCTCGGTGAGAAACAAATATCCTCTTCCTCTCATTTCCTCCACCTTTGATCTTATGCAGAATGCTACTGTATTTACCAAACTGGATCTTCGGAATGCTTATCATCTCGTCCGCATCCGCCAGGATGACGAATGGAAAACTGCCTTTCAGACACCTCTGGGTCACTATGAATACCTAGTCATGCCCTTCGGACTCACTAACGCCCCCGCCGTATTCCAAGCCATGATAAACGATGTTCTCTGTGATTTCATTAACCGGTTTGTTTTTGTCTATCTAGACGATATCCTGATCTTCTCTGATACCCTAGCTGAACACCACAAACACGTCCGCATGGTTCTCCAGCGTCTCCTCGAAAACCGCCTCTATGTTAAGGCTGAAAAAGGTGAGTTTCATCGGTCATTCATAACATTCCTAGGATACATCTTTGAGGGTGGACAGGTGCGCACAGACCCAGACAAGATTAAAGCTGTCCTAAACTGGCCCACCCCGGAAAACCGAAAACAGCTCCAACGCTTCCTAGGGTTTGCTAACTTTTACCGCCGCTTCATAAAGAATTACAGCCAAACTGCATCTCCATTAACTGCCCTTACCTCCACCAAGAGCAAGTTTGAATGGACCCTTGAGGCCAACCATGCCTTCACAGCTCTCAAAAACCTGTTTGCCTCTGCCCCTATCTTGATTCAACCTGATCCTCAAAAGCAATTCATCCTGGAAGTTGACGCATCTGATACCGGAGCAGGTGCCGTGTTATCTCAAAGGTCAGTGCATGATGGAAAGTTGCATCCCTGTGCCTTCTATTCTCGCAGGTTGAGCCCAGCTGAAAGGAACTATGACGTTGGAGACCGAGAACTACTTGCCATTAAAATTGCTTTGGAGGAATGGCGTCATTGGTTGGAGGGCTCCACTCACCCGGTATTGGTATGGACAGATCATATAAACCTGTCATATCTGCAATCAGCCAAACGTCTCAATTCCCGCCAGTCACGATGGTCCCTGTTTTTCTCCTGGTTTAACCTAACCATTTCATTCCGTCCAGGCTCCAAAAATACCAAACCTGATGCGCTGTCCCACCAATTCTCTGCAGAAGAAGGCTCTGAACCTCCTGCCCCCATCCTCCCTCTCAGTTGTTCTGTGGGTGCCGTAACCTGGGACATCGAGAATATTGTCTCCCAGACTCTGAAGGATGAGCCAGACCCAGGCACCGGACCAACCAACCGGACATATGTTCCTTCTACTGTTCGTTCCAAGCTCATTCACTGGTTTCACACAGCGAAGTTCTCCTGTCACCCAGGCACAAGCCGTACCATAGCTCTGATCTCTCGAAGGTTCTGGTGGCCGTCCCTTCACAAAGATGTAAGGGACTATGTCCTCGCCTGCCCTGCCTGTGCCTGTAATAAGACTGGTAATAAACCTCCGTCTGGCCTCTTACAACCCCTACCCATTCCCAAAGACCATGGTCACATATTGCCTTGGATTTCGTCACCGGTCTCCCACCTTCGAAGGGTATGACTACCATTCTGACTGTCATTGATAGATTTTCTAAAGCCTGCCATCTCATTCCCCTCAGAAAACTTCCTACTGCCTTCCAGACTGCACAACTTCTAGTCAAGCACGTCTTTCGTCTACATGGAATCCCTCAAGACGTTCTTTCAGATCGTGGCCCTCAGTTTATCTCCCAGGTATGGAAGCAGTTTTGTTCAGCTCTTGGTTCCCAGGTCAGTCTCTCTTCAGGATATCACCCTCAAACCAATGGTCAGACTGAACATATGAATCAGGAACTTGAAGCCTTGCTCCGTTGTGTGACCTCATCCAACCCCTCTGACTGGAGCCTGTTCCTGCCCTGGGTGGAGTATGCCCACAATTCCCATGTCTCCTCTGCCACTGGTCTCTCTCCTTTTGAGGTGTCCCTAGGTTATCAACCCCCTCGCTTTCCTGCTGATGAGAAGGACATCTCTGTCACCTCTGTCCACCATCATGTCCGCCGCTGCCGTCGTGTATGGTCCATTGCCACTTCTGCCCTCAACCGCACCCTGGAACAGAATCGCAAATATGCTGACCGTCGGCGGGCGCCTGCTCCAGTGTACTTCCCCGGGCAGAAGGTTTGGCTTTCTTCTCTGCATGTTCCCCTGAAGTCTGTGTCTCGCGAGCTCTCCCCCAGGTTCCTGGGTCCTTACGAGGTTCTGGAGGTCCTCAGTCCTGTCTCGGTCCGTCTCCGCCTTCCCCCTGGTCTCCGGGTCCATCCCACCTTCCATGTCTCTCAGATCAAGCCTGTTCTCTCCAGCCCGCTTTGCCCTCCGGCCGCTCCCCCTCCTCCCGCCCTGCTTGTGGATGGCCATCCTGCCTGGTTGGTTCGCCGGATTGTGGACTCCCGTCGTCGTGGTAGGGGCCTGCAGTACCTCGTCGATTGGGAGGGCTACGGCCCTGAGGCCCGCTCTTGGGTGCCTCGGTCCTTCATATTGCACCCGGACCTCATCTCCGATTTTGAGGCCTCTTTGCCTGCTCGTGGCTCTGGGCCGCCTGGTGGCGTCCGTTGAGAGGGGGGTGGTGTCAGGTACTGGGTTTGTGGGTTCACATTTCCTCTTCACAGGTTGTTGGAGGGCTAGGGAGACTCATAAGGAGACTCCATCCAGCTAATTACCTCGGCTGCAGAGTCACCCTGCTCACCTGCAGCCCATCATGTAATTAGACGGGAGGAATAAAGGAGCCAGTGAACCAGCCACTCAGCGCCAGATTGTTTGCCTTAGTGGTAACGTCCAGCCACCTGAATCTGTTCCTGTTTTATTCTAGTCTGTTCCCTGAAACCTCTGTCTGTCATCACAGGATTCCTAGAACCCGTTCTGGATTACACCTTTGTGTGGAAGTCTCATACCAGCCTCTGCAGCTCCCGGATCTCCTGAACCACGGCTGAATCCTCCCTGGCTCTGTTCTCCTCCCGTGCGTCTCCTGTTCAGCCTCCAACAACCCGCCTCACTTCTCCGAACCTCCACATCTACCCACAGCCCCGGTACCGGCTCACCTCTCCCACGCTCCGCTACAACCAAATCTCAGTAAGAACTCTCCCCACTATCTACATAAATATCTCCCCGTCCCGATCATCATTTCATTGTTATTTCTTCCAGTGATCCAATCTCTAGCTCCGGAACCAGCCCATCCCTGCCAGCCTCCGCTCACCTCTAATAAACTTTTTTACTACATCTCCTGGTCTCTTGAGAGTCATCTTGTATGTGGGTCAAATATCTAAATAGAGAATAAAACATGACAGTTCCCTCTCACGGATTACTAAACTGCTGTTTTGACAAGTTGTCAGATTGTCTAAAAATAGGTCGTTTTTTAGTTTAGTATAACGTTGCCTATTAACAACATTTAAAAACTGGGGTGTAGTTTATAATCTCCTTTTTAAAGCTGAATTGAAACCGAAACTCAGGGAGGCGGAGTCTTGCTCCCACAGCGTCCCAAATCAGACCTGATCTAAAGACGTGGGTATGCGTCCACGGACCCCAGAGGGTTAATAAAACACAATTTAAATCACACTATTTTCTTAGGCCTATTAATAACACACATATGATTTTGTTCATGTGGAAAGTTTATGTGGTTAAATCCAACAACTACCGGTAAACACATTCTGAACTTCAACACAGCGCTTGAAGCGGCGCTGCGAGCAGCTGCGGCCCAAAAAGTACCAGAACCGCTCACGGCGCATGCGCAATCCTGCATCAACACCGCTCGCCCGCTATTTCTCTAATAACACACGTTGTTCGTTTTTATTTCTACACAATTTTTTACTCACAAAGATTGTCAAGAAAGCGTGTTTGTCGTGTTCATGTCAAATTAAACTGATCACAAAACACAGATTTACTTTCTTTATTTCGTTTTCCTCATCCAACCCCCATAAATCCCTGTGTGTCCTCCTGCTGCAGCACTCCCGGTGTACGCCCAGCTTTGGTAGGAGGGAGACCCGCCATTATCGCTTTGTCGCGCATGTCTCATTGAAAATGAATGGAGGAGAGGTGAAGTTGCCTCCCGTGTGTCGAGCCCATAAGAAGAGCACGAGCCGTCAGCGCACGCAATGAGGAAGTGCACGTGCCTCTAAACCAGGTCTGAACCAGGACTAGACCAGTAAAGTGAAGCATGCTTTTGGCTGTTTATAATTTTCACAATGTCTGGTTTGCACTGATATGTTCCGAGTCCCCAGCCCGCACAGATGTTTTACCCCGCCCTATAACCCGGTACGTCTTTTGTATGTGTTAAATACCAAAACGACACCCGTAACTGAAGCTGCGCCCTACGGTCGTGAAAATACGGTATCTATCTTTTCCTTTGATCCATTCCTTACACTACCCTCTGCATTTACTCGGGCTTGGGACCGGCACAAATGGGACACTGGCTTGTTCCCTATTGGGGCTGCATTCATCTCTCTCTCTCTCTCTCTCTCTCTCTCTCTCTCTCTCTCTCTCTCTCTCTCTCTCTCTCTCTCTCTCTCTCTCTCTCTCTCTCTCTCTCTCTATGGTTTTTATCTTTTTTATGTCTTTAATATATTTTATCTATCTTATTCATCTATCCTTCCATTTTTTATTTGATTTTTTATTTTACTTATATATTTTTATTTCTTTTTTTAGAATTTTTGTTGTTTTTACTTCTTCATGGCTTTTATCAGTCATTACAGCATCAGCCGTCTGCTTTTCTGTGCTAAAGTCCTAACAAATGAATCCATATCTAGGCCTGTTATGGCCTTCTCGTGAGCCAGAATGACTACATTTCTTTTTCTCTCGTGTAGCGTAGTACGGCGGAGCGGGGTAAGAACACGAGACAAAGAGGAGAAAGAGCTCTCGCATGATGCTGCTGATATTCCAGTAACAAGGGAGGTCACATACATGCGATGGAGCTGAGGAAAGGCATTCTTATACCCAAGTAGATATGTGGAGAGGTCTAACTCCACACTGTTATCATCACCAGTCTTTTTGAATTCTTTCTCCAACATTATTTTTGCAACAAGAATCTGATTGGAAAGTTTGCCACTTCCTGTCATTTTCTGCAGAGGACGTAACCTGTCAGGATCCAGAAGAGAGGGAGACTGAGGTTGAAGGCAGTTGACTGCTTTCATGAGATGGAGATTGCTTTTGGAGAATCTTGTCTCCATCTCTACAACGACTATGTCCAAAATGTTGAAGAGCTCTCTTCAGAGCCTGGCTAGGAGTTGTGGAGTCTTCTGCGTGGCTCACAGTGGACATTACAACACTTCCTGTTAGCAGTGAGCTTGTTTCTTTGTATTTTAGCAGCTGGTGCAGGTGTGCTGGTTAATGTCTCACTTTCCTCCTCTCTCAGCCTGCAGAGATGCATGACTACTTCAGAAGCACAGCACAGGTCAACAGAGTGAGACTGCAGCATGGAATTTGCAGACTTCAGGGAACCCAGAACTTTTAGGAGGAATTTTCCTGTTTCTAAGAAATTGTGCCTCCTTGACATCATCAGCAGTCCTGATGCCTCTGTACAGATATCAGCAGCAGCAGCTCTGTCCTCTGTAATCTCTAACAGGATACTCATAATAGCATCCTGATTCTCCACAAGGCACTTGGACACATCATGGTGGCTTGTCCACCTGATCTCCAACAGTCGTTTCAGGGAGGAACGTCATAGTTCTGTGAAACATAATGACGGTGGAAGAATGAGTGTAGAGATCCTGAAAGACCAAAAGAGGTTTTTGCACATGGCTCTGCCTGCATTGCATGGACCACTGCCAAGTGCAGCTGGTGGTTGTAGCGGTGGATGTAGGGAACATCCTTCCCTACCTTCTTCTGCAGTAAGGCCTGAACCCCACCCCTGACCCACTCATGACAGAAGCTCCATCACAGCACTGACTGATCATTTCAGCTGCACGATAGCCTGAGTCAGAGAGATGCTCAAGGGTTTGGGTGGTAATGAATTCAGCATTTACCTGACTGAGGTCAAGCAGACCGATCAGGTGTTCCTCTGGAATGCCGTTACAGACAAATCTAACCATGACTGACTGATTCTCCACATCTGTCCCTAGTTCCATCACTTTTAATGCAACACCCAGCATAATCTGCTTTGTCATAATTATCTTTGATCTTTTTTAATACCATGTTTGCCAGTGCTTCAATAATTTGTTTTGTATGTGGTGAGATGTGTATTTTGCATTTTCTGGGATGTTTGTTTATTTCATTAAATCTGGAGTCTTTGGCCAGTGCAGTCGACCATTTTTAAGAACAGTCCTGCAGAGAAATCGTCACCACTGGAGCTTTCCACACTAGTTCATTTACTGCTAGGAACTGAACTACTTCTCCAATAGTTTTTATGTAGTATCTGTTTTTCTCGATTTGTGTGGGACGTATTAAATTACCTATCGTTACCCCTGTGGCCACTCTTTGGGACATTTCAGACCAGCTTTTTCATTTTTATGTGGCATTGACTTGATGCATGCTTTGTGAATCCCGTGTCCTTTTCCAGAGCTGTTTTCCAATTATTAAATCCTTGTTGTGTGAAAACCAAATCCCTATCATTGTTCCCTCCAAACTTACGACATGGGAAACAAAAGCACACATCCAGCTTTACTGAATATTCCAGCCGTGGTCTCTCACGATACCAGGCAGGGCAAAATGAGCGCATGTTCTTCCCAAAATGTTGCTTGGGGAAAACAAGAGCATTGGTTACGTATTGTAACCCCACCGTTCTATTTCGTCTAGTAGCAGCCCTTAAGCGAGCTGCTATTGGAAGGGTGATCTCAGCATCAGCCAATCGTGAAGAGCTTAAATGTACGCCCACCACGTGGGCACCCCTTGTGGGTTATATAAGTGGAACGACCCCACTGTTCGCCTCCGATGGCTCTTAGTCCTAACAGAACCAGTGGGGCCAGTGGCTTGAATGAGTCATGCAACTAGACTCATAGAATCTGGGGTTACAATACGTAACCAACGTTCTATTTCGTCTAGTCTTAGCCCTTAAGCTAGCTGCTATTGGAATAATGCGCAGCTGGATGGGTTTACGCCACACTGGTTAACTTAACCAATGGACACACCCAATAAGTCTCCTTTTAGTGGGGGTCGCTCAGCCTCAGCCCAGGGCTTAAAAGGCTGAGGCAGCCAGAGAGAAGAGTGGGGCCACCACTAAAAAATATCATCCACAAGAGGATGAAATTCATTCAAGTAGGGCTGATGTGGTGCCATAATGCGTTCACTCAGCCTGCTGAGGTCCAAGCACTGAACGAGTTATGGATCCTGAAGACACATCTCGTAAATAATAACGAGTAAAGGAACAGGGTGAAGCCCATGAAGCAGCCTGACAAATGACTTCCATTGACACACCACTGTGGGGCGCCACAGAAGAGGAAATCCCTCTGGCTGAGTGAGCCCTGAGTGTCTCAGGAGGATCCCGCCCTGCTGATGTGTAAGCGAGGGAAATGGCGTCACACAGCCAGAGTCAAAGACGCTGGGTTGACAGCACTTGCCCAAGGGAAGACTCCCTGTAGTGCACAAACAGGCTTTGTGAGCGGCGAATCCCTGAAGTGCGTGACACATATCGTGCGAGCGCGCGCACCGGGCAGAGAAGAGGGGAAGCCGCCTCCTCCTCAGAATTATGGGGAGAAGGAAAAAGTCCAGCCAATGAAATTGACCTGGATTTGAAGGAAGCATTAATGTTTTGGGGCACAAAGGCTGGTTTGGGGCATAAAACAGCAGACCCGCCATCTTTCCGGATCCTGAGGCATGTGGGAGCCACTGAGAGGGCGGTTAGGTCACTCACTCTCTTGACTGATGCCAGTGCCAGCAGCAAGGCAGTTGTAAGTGACAGGAACTTGAGTGAGACCTGGTCCAAGGGCTCAAATGGGGCTTCAAATAAGCCACGCAGAACCACCGTTAGATCCCACTGGGGAACTAGCGGGCAGGACACAGGTCTGTTCCTTCTGACACCTTTTAGAAAACGTTTTGTGAGGGGATGATTGAAAACAGACCTATCACCAAAACCCTGGTGACAGGATGAGATAGCTGCAGCATATGTTTTAATAGTGCTGAATGCGAGGCCCCTGTCCGTCCGTATCTGCAGAAACGATAGGACATCCGCCAGCTGGCAGGAGAGCGCTTGAACATTCTGCTCTGTGCACAATTTCTGGAAAGCTGCCCATTTAGCAGCGTAAGATGCAACGGTAGAGGGCACCCGCGCACTCTGAATCGTGGTGACCAGATCATGCGGCAGCCCAGAAACCCCTAAGCATGACCGCTCAGCGGCCAGACCCACAGCCGATGGCCTATTTCTGGAGGATGTTTGATTATCCCATCCGCCTGGGGAGGGGCGTCCGCCCTTCGCGGGAGTCTCCACGGGGAGCCGGACAGTAGCGCTTGCAGGTCCGGAAACCATGACGCGGACAGGCGTCTGGGAGCCTCCAGAATTACCGAGAGCTGTTCTGAACGAACTCGGTCCAGGAGACGGGGAATCAGAGGGACTGGTGGAAACGTATAAAGGAGCGTTTGAGGCCAGGGCTGGTGTGAGAAGGCGTCCGCCCCGAGCGGAGGTTTGTCCCGGAGACTCAGGGAAAACCACAGGCGACACTGAGCATTTTCGCGAGCCGTGAACAGATTCACACATGGTTCCCCAAACCTGATCCAGATCTGTGATATCAGTGCGGGATGTAGACGCCAGTCGGAGTCGCGGAGACCCCCTCTCGACAGGATGTCTGCCGCTACATTCACACAGTAAATCTGTGGCTACGCGCAATAGTAGGAGGGATCGAACTCCCCCTTGGCGATTTATGTAGGCTGCCGCCACCTGGCTATCTGTGTGAACTTCGACATGACGGCCATCGAGAAGGGCAGCGAAGTGTCTGAACACATTCCTCACTGTCATAAGCTCCAACACATTTATGTGCTCGTGCATGTGGGAGGGCCAGCGATCTGCCACCGTATGGGACAAGCACGTGCCCTCCACCCCAGACAGTGACGCATCCGTAAACACAGATACGTGTGACGCAGGACGTCCGATGGGAATCCCGTGTGAGAGGATGCAGGGATTCCCCCAGTGAGCGAGGTCCCCACCCACTGAGGGGGGAACCCTCAACATACGTCTCTTCTGACGTATCGGGTGTACCCGGAGGCGGATGAACCAACGTTGCGGGCGCCTCGAGTGCAACAACCCTAGCAGCACCACCGAGTGGGCTGCAGCCATCATGCCCAGAAGTCTCATGACTAACAGGGCTCTCACGATCTTGTGGGGTTGCACGCGGGAGATCACCGTGGTGAGATCTGCCGCTCTCACCGGCGATGATCGTGCTCTCATTAGGGAGGCGTTCAGCTCCACCCCGAGAAACACAATCGACTGGGATGGAAGGATGGAGTTCTTCCCCCAGTTTATAGAAAACCCCAGGGTTGACAGATGCTCTGTTAACCTCCTGGTTTGCTCTGACGCCCCATCCTCGGACCGGGCGCATCGGAGCAGATCGTCCAGGTAAAATAAAACCCTCGTTCCCGCCGTGCGCAGTGGCTGCAGCGCGGTCTCCAGACATTTGGAGAAAGTGCGCTGGGCTAGCGAGTAGCCGAAAGGGAGGCATTCGTGCGCGCGTTCCGACAGCGGACGTGTGCTCGAGGTCACGTGAGCAATGTCTGAGGATTATGTTCGTTCCCTTACCGCCGTCGCTCGTACCAGAGAACTGGGAACGACCCATGGAGGGCTGTGCTCGAAAGGGCGAGTGTGAAACAGCTGGAAGAGGCTGATCCGCACCGCAGAGCGTGGAGTCCAAGGATGAAGGACGAGTGGGAGCCGGGCCCGTGCACGGGAACGATAAAGTGCCAGCGGATGGAGCCACGCCATGTGCGCGCTTTGCGCGTGGTCGCGACAGCGCCATGACATCCCGTCCCACCCAACGTTGTGGGGGAAGCGGGATGAGTCGGGCCTGGCTGGGGGCAGTGCGCAAATCGAGCGCACCCTTACAGCTAGCCGTGTAACATGACCGAGTCTGACTGTGTGAACATGCAGATGTGCTGCAGTGCTTGGTGCGGGGAACATCATGTGTGAGGATTCGGCAGAGGGTTCTGCAGAGGACTGTAGGATTGTGCTCTCGATGTGACGTTTTTTGGGTTTTATTTCAAAACCAACATTATTCATAGTTAACATTGCAGCCATAAGCACACACATTCCCCCCAACGAGTCGTTTTCGTGGTTGTTTTCGGCGAGGTTCCTGTGACTGAGACTGCCAAGGCTGTGTCTGCTGGCTCATTCGGAACCGTTGGCCGCCAACTCCCTGGTCCCACCTCAGCGGGAGGCCGGCTCCGCGGGGCGGGCCGTGCAGCTGGGCGCCTGGAGTTTCCGCACCGTTCGTCCCATCCTCTGGGGGAACGGCCGGAGTGCGAGGCTTACCGAGAGTGGACCAGGTCTCGCACCGTGGCTGAAAGTTCAGTCGCTGTCTGAGCCCTCTCGATGACGCTCGTAAGATGGGGACCAAACAGAACGTCAGAGGTGATGGGGCCTTCCAGCATCTCCCTGTGCAGGTGTTCAGGAATGGAGGGCAGGGCCTTGAGCCACAAGGCCCGCTGGATAAGGGTCTGCCAGGCAGCAATGCGAGCAGAACCGGTGAGTACAGCAACGCATAGATTGAGGATGGCATCCGCAGTTTTAGTAATGATTGTTTTTGACTCGACAGGAGCGTCAAGCTCCTCCACCATTTTGGAAACGCCAAAGGTGAGAAGGCGATGTTATTTCCTGCAGCACCGGTCTGGAAGGCGCACTGGTGTGCGTGATTGGCGAGCCGCCTCAGCAGCTGGTCATGCTTAGAAGCGGGCCCAGCGAGGTAGTTCTTGACGCCACACAGCGAGGCCAAGTCCGGTTCCAGTGAGGGAACGGATGGCCAGCCCAGGTCGGAGAAGCCCTCGATCTTGGTAATGGGCACATATGTGGAAATTGGCGCCTTGAGCCTGGCAGGCTCAGAGAAGGCAGCGGACCAGCAGCTCATGGCAGCGGGGAAGCGTGGCCAGACGGGGTCTGGACAGCGCGTCTGTGTTGCCCCGAAAATTCCCCCCAATTCATCTGCCTCAGGCGGAGCCGGTTCTGGAATGGCTAGCCCCTTGCGGGCCGCAGCCACGGAGATGATGGCGGGCAGCTCCTGGAGCAGTGCTCTAACTGCTGGCAGGGAGGAGCGGGAAGCCACTGGGGCAGAAGGACCCGCTGAGCGAGGCTCGTCGACCTCCGTGTTGTACAGGAGGGAAAGGGGGCTACGGCAGCCAGCCTCGTCATGCTCCTCACGAGGCTCGTCGACCTCTGTGTTGTACAGGAGGAAAAAAGGGCCATGGCAGCCGGCCTCGTGGTCGACCTCTGTGTTGCACAGGAAGGAAAAGGGCTATGACAGCCAGCCTCGTCGTGCTCCTCACGAGGCTCGTCGACCTCCATGTTGTACCGGAGGGGAAAAGGGCTATGGCAGCCAGCCTCGTGGTCGACCTCTGTGTTGCACAGGAAGGAAAAGGGCTATGACAGCCAGCCTCGTCGTGCTCCTCACGAGGCTCGTCGACCTCCATGTTGTACCGGAGGGGAAAAGGGCTATGGCAGCCAGCCTTGTGGTCGACCTCCATGTTGTACCGTAGGGAAAAAGGGCTATGGCAGCCAGCCTTGTGGTCGACCTCCATGTTGTACCGTAGGGAAAAAGGGCTATGGCAGCCAGCCTTGTGGTCGACCTCCATGCTGTACAGGAGGGAAGAAGGGCTATGGCAGCCAGCTTCGTCGTACTCCTCGCTGTCGATGACATCGTCCAGTCGGTAGGAGCCAGCCGGCTCCTGGCCGACGTTGAAGAACTGTAACGCCTTGTCCAGCAAGTACGTGCCAGCCACCGGAATTTCCTCGTCGGTGGTGGGGGTGAAGTACTCGACCCAGCGGACCTTTTCAGCCACGGGCAGAGCAGGGCAAAATGGGCACGAGGCCTGGGGGTCAAGGCCAGGCCAGCGTGGTGAGCCCCGAGACAGACCTCACACTTGGCGTGCAGGTCGCCGCTGGAGATGGAGCCCGTCTGGCAGGCCGGGCAGGTCCTGGCATCGCTGGACATGGTCGGTGAGTAGATTTTTCTTTTATAATTGCTCTTAAAGGAAGCTTAAGCTTGGCGTGAAAAGAAAACGGAGGCAAACAGTGGGGTCATTCCACCACGTGGTGGGCGTACATTTAAGCTCTTCATGATTGGCTGATGCTGAGATCATCCTTCCAATAGCAGCTCGCTTAAGGGCTAAGACTAGACGAAATAGAACGGTGGGTTGGGACGGTGCGCTGCTGTTCAGGTCTGTGTCACCCACAGCGACGGCTGGGTTGGTAGCGACGGGGACAGCAGGAGGGGCTGCGGTGCTTGTGCAACTGGTTGTTCCAGTACTGCCCTGAACACGGGGGGTTGTGGCGAGTTGAGAAGCAGCACCCGACGAGCCGGCTTCTGCCGCTAGTGCCTTAGCACTATTACTCGGTTTAGAAACCAGAAACCTGCGCATGTCGACTCGGTTCACTTCAAAAACAAACTAAAGAAGAGAACGAGGCAAACTTAAACCTTGAGAAAGAGTAACCAAATAATTCCAGTGACCAACAGCAGATGAAAACTTCAACCAGCGGCTCAGCTCAGATAACAACGGTGTGCTTCTGTTCTGCTGCTGACTGTCTGGGAGCGTGTGAAGCGAGTGAGATGACAGAGAACCAAGTGCAGTGGCTGGCCACACCCTCCCTATGCATCTACCAATCAGCAGCTACTTTGAATGCAGGAGAGAGAGAGGAGAGCACTCTGACCCTTTTCCATCAAATCTTATGAAATCTGGGATTTCTAAATGTTATCGCATTTGGGGGGGCGAGTCACTATTTTTAGGGGGGCATTGCCCCTCCTTGCCCATGCCTACATCCGGGCCCAGTAGTGACATTATTGAGGCAAAGTTTGCAGACAGTCTGTTGTCAGTAAGTCCTGCGTAAAATACATAAATCTGGATTTGGACCAGAGCCTTTGAGGTGAATTCATAGCTGACCGGGTTATCAGGAAGTCAACTGCAAAATTGAAATTCTTCCACCGCCAGGGTGGACGCTTCAGGCCTAGTCCACACGTAGCCGGGGTTTTTTTTTAAACGAATATCCGCCCCTCCAAAAACTTGCATCCACACCACCTCGTTTAAAAAAAAACTCTGTCCACACGTACCCGGATAAATACGTTGTTAAGGACATGCCAGACCTGTAGGCAGCAGTACTTCCCCCGTTCTTAACCTCGTCCTTCGTCTGTGGTCTTCCGCAAGGAGCAGTAATTCCGCTTGCAAAAACAAACAAGCAAAAAGCGCTTGGACAATTGATAAAGCGAGCGCAGCTCTGAGGGCTTCCATGATGCCGGCTAGTGTAAACACTGGTCGCACACGTGATGTCAGCATTTTTTTGTCGCGGAAAGTGACGTTGCGGACCTTAAAACTCCGGTTTTGTCCGTCCACACGCAGACACCCAAAACGGAGAAAACGCAGATCTTCACTTTGGCCGGAGTTTTTAAAAAGATCCGTTTTTGTGTGAAAAAACTCCGTTTTCGTGTGGATGACAGGCCAAAACGTAGAAAATTATCTACGTTTTGGCAGATCCACGGCTACGTGTGGAAAAATCTTCTAGCATCAGCACTTAAACAGTGTCATATGGATATGCTAGTTGTGCCTGGTATTCTGGCCTTCCCAAGTGAAACCAGGGGAGGTTGGAGATATTCCAGAGCAACATCATGCATTTCCTCCTCTCTGCTTATCTGCAGACCCAAATAGGTTTGTCGGGATTTAAATCAGTTAATACGTTGCCTGTGGACCGTAGAGTTCAGCACCTTAAACTGAATCATATGTTCAATACTGCCAATAATAACGCACCCCAATATTAATCTAATGCCTTCAAATTTACTCAGTTTACAACATAAGGTCCAAATCCTCGGTCTTTCCCTATGGTGCTATTACGTTTACTGCAGCTAAACTTTTTAACGATCCACCGAGTGTAGTCAGCGTATGTCAATAAGTTCATCTTTAATATGAGGGTCAAACAGTTTTTATTCCAAAAGCTGGCCTGAAAAGAAAGCGACATCTTTGTTTATTTTTAGTCTCTTAACTTTAAATGTGGTCATTTTAGGCATTGCTTTTATGCATTATAGTCATTATTTTTAACTCTGTTTTATAGGTCCACAACGGAAACCAGTGTTTAATGCTTTTTTGTGACACTCTGTAATCTGATGTTTTTTATGTCATATTGTAATACTTTTTCCTTTTATTTTATTCTATAACTATATTATCTATGCAAGGAAAAAATCAATTAACCACTCAACTCTATCAAGTTTGTATCAGATTATTCCATGAATTGTTTCAGCTCCACAACTGATGCTGTGCTTTCAAATTAAAGAACTCTAAGTTGTATTTACAATCAGAACAGATAAAATATAACATCTGAAATGTTGAGCAAAAACATTTCTGTACACGCTTGAACAATTTGACCTCACCGGTATTGTCTCGTGTTGTCACCGTCAGCCTGTGGGACACTTGAGGTGTGACCTTTAACCCTGTTCGGATCTGATAGAAGCTGAGTAGAAAAAAAAAGAAACATTTGACTTAAAAGTTAATAGAAAGACAAACATGATCTGCATTAATGCTCCCAACCATTAAGATTCAACGTATCTGTGTAGGCGAAACTTGAAAATTTAGAATATGTTGCCAAAGGTCATTTATGTCAGTTATTCAACTTAGACTGAGAGGCAGTTTAAAGGATCAGGAACCCTTTGCTGGTGGTTTGAATGAATTAGTTGATTAGAAAGTGGCACTTTGAGTCTAGATTTTGAAATTGGGGTTTCCATAAGTTGTAAGCCATAGTCATCACAATTATAACACATAGAGGCTTAAAATATCTGGCTCTCCATTTGAGTCTATTTTTATATTAGTTTAACTTTTTAAAGGTGCATTATGTAGAAATGAAGTAAAACTGACATCTTGTTATAACACTTGGTTACTGAAACCACTTTAAACAACTCTGGAGTTTTTTGCCTGTCGTCGTCAATTTACAATTGTCGGAGCTGCAGTATTAGCTCGCCAGAGACACGGCAACCCCACCCTCACTGATGGTAAAAAGTAGTTACTGTATGTCCGTCCTTCCTTTGTTTTGAAAGGAGAAAAACTGACAATCCCTGCAGCCAGCTGGATATGAAATATGTTTCAGTATAACCTTCCTTCCCAAATGACTGAAACATTAAGATTCCTTGAGTTATTCTCTCTGTAAAATCCTCACTATATTCTTACATACTGCACCTTTAACCCTCCCACTGTCCTAATGGGTGTGACCCCCTGAGGAAAGTTGACCATTGAGCAGGATTGATGGTTTATTCCTTGAGGTCCACATGGCAGGGATGAGGTGGTGCTCCCTCCTCACCCCTGCCACATGGGCCCAAGGGATAAACCATCAAAACTGCTCAAGGGTCAACTTTCCTCAGGGGGTCACACCCGTTAGGACAGTGGGAGGGTTAAGTTGAATTACTGAAATGAATTACCTTTTGCACCATGTTTGAATTCTTCAAGTTGTCCAGTATTTTTCCCAAAAGGAACAATAAGTTTACAGCTGGCAGTACTACAGAACATAAACAACCAACAACCATATACTCTCATTCAGAAAAGAAAATTATTTTGTTAAGGCTTCTCTGCGGGTTGGTCTAGACACACTCCAGTGCAGCCTCAGCAGGTTTATCACTGACTCAAAACAGTTTTGTGTCTGGCCGATCATGGTGCTCTACATTTGTCGGGCGAGCGTTGCACCAGCGCTGCCATGGAGAAAAACAACCAAGATGGCGTTGGCTCAGGAATGGCGCTTGTTTGAAACGGCTTTGGTTTCAACTTTGGATGATTTAGACTTGGGCTTTTCGTTGAGACGTGCAGATGGAGGTACTTAAGTCGTTTATTGTGAAAAACAAAATCATTTTTTTCATGAAATTGTAAAAAGAAAGTATATTTGTAGACTATAACCACATGTGCTATCAGAGAACAGACCTAAAGGCTTACCCCCTCTGGAAAAGATCCACATTGTGAAACTTGTGCAGTTCTATAGAAAACTCCAGTGTTGCTTGTACATCAGACATGATATAGTCCCACTCATCACCTGTAAAAGAGAAACTGGTCAAATAGACAATGTCAAGAGTAAAGATAAAGACAAACTATGATACTTTTAAAACATACTCCCTTTATTTTGTCTTTTGAGGTTATGTGACTCTAACAGTTCATTCCTGTGAACCAGCCGACGTTTCCTGAATGCAGACTTGGTCACGGTTTAGACTGAATCATTTCTAAGCGATTAAATAATTGTGTGCAGCTGCAGCTTCTTTGTGTTGCTTGTTTTAATACAAAATAGTGTGAGCTGATTGAGGATAAGCCCTAAAGAGGCCTATAATAAATGTTGGAAAACTGTGCTTCCACTTCAGGCTTTACCAGAGACTTGGGAGCTGGAGGGTTGATGCAGAATATTAGCTGTTTCATAAACGGCACTCTTCTGGACGGAGGTCTCTGGGGTGGTTCCTAAAATTGGTTGGAGACATTCTCCACGTTGAATGTACTGATTAGGGCTGAATGACTTTGGAAAATAATCTAATTGTGATTTTTTTCATCAATATTGCACTTGCAATTTAATTCACGATTATTTTCTCAAGGAGCTTTTCTCATTTTTCAATAAACGGAAGCAAATAAAATCCTTGTCACTTGTACTGAATATAAACACGTTTATGTATCTACATATCAGCAAGTTTATTTGTCTACATAAACATAAACACTCACAAGTAAAGACAACATTTTGTATTTGAAGCTGCATTCCTTTGCAGCCAGGAGCTCATCCACTGAAGGAGCTCAGGTATTAGCATCAACTGTGAAAATGGACTTGCAGGAAAGAAGTGTGTCCCATTTATTGAAGTCTTTTGTGTTTAGAGTTTTTGACATCTTGTCCATGCAGAGCTTCCGTAGTTCAGTTACGTTCATAGCTGCTAGCCAAAACTCAGTGGAGTTAAAGTCTCTTACAGTTTTCTAGCTTTACTAAAATATCTGTCTGTACTTTTTTGATTAATGGCAGTTTTTACTTTTTATTAGACACCAAATGTGCATGTTCCTAATTTGCAATTGGTACGAATGTAATCAGCGATATTAGCATTAGCATGCCTATGGGTTTTTTCAATGTATATTAGCATTGTGCTAACCACTCACTGCCAGTCAAATCACAGCCTTTACAATTAGAAAATGTCCTTTTGTCACATCACAATTTAATTATATGCAATTAATTGTTCAGCCCTAGTACTGATTATCCCTGGCATCACATGGCCTTGATGTTTATACTATTTCTATTTTCTCTTTGAACCTCTTGCACTTTTTGTGTGCCCTTTTCATTATATTACTGTAATTCCTTGGGATTACCATATCTGCTGTTTGATTCTGTAGTTTGTAGGATTTCTTGATATCAGACATTTCCTCAATCCTCTTGTAGCACATGGCAGTGCAAGGCCATGCCCTTTCACAGTGGTTCCTCCTGTTCCCTTCCACAGTTCCTCATACTGTGTATTGGATGTAATCCTCACTAGTATACTAGTGGAGTATCTGATGAATGTCTTTGTTGATGGCTTGGACTTCTTACCATTCAGCAGAGATGGGAATTATGGCATCAACAAGTCATCTTATGTTGTGTTTTTTTCTGCTCGGCAACTGAACCAGGTTCATTCACTGTGCTGATTGAAATCACCTGCTTTAGTTGCTGAGCAGAAGAAAAACATGGCATGGTGATGACTTGTTGATGCCACAATTCCCCATCACCGCTATTTCTCTTCAAGAGCTGTCTTAAGTCACACCCTGAGGACTCGAGGGAAGTGGCACATTGTACGGCCCAAGATGTCAATGAGCCAAGCTACACAACGTATCACTCTAGGCTAGCGGGACTTGCTAACGTCACGAGTATATTTACCAAAGAAAAGTCAACAGATACCCACGACAACAGCGTAAAAAGTGCCAGACTTAACACTTCTTTGATTAGACTCCAGTTCCAAAAACGAGTGGTCCACATGTTTCTGCGTGTACTCCACTCTTGCTACTGTTGCTAATTCTCCTCTGGCATGGTACTCTTTGTCACTAGTTTTTTGTCACTCCCTGGGTGTATTCTCATTGGTCTATTGCAGATGGAAGTCGTAGGTTTTCAAGCAGTGCTTGGAGACTGTTGGAGGCTGAATTTGGTTGTGAGAGTGCTCAATAAGCTGTCACAGAGCCGGTCCTACTGGACGGCCACAGACTTGCAAATCACCCTCACATTCACCAATTTTCATCACAATTGTGTTCACAACGAAGGATTTGTCTAGGATGGCAAAAAAAGCACAGTGTGGTCCAGGTATTACTCCTAATATGCTCTTCATTGGGGCTGATATTTGTCGCTGCCTCTTAAGATTGGCATTTGCCCGTTAGATCCCAAGGAACGTGTTACTGTCCTGCGAGAGCTCTGCAAAGTAGCCTTCAAGGAGTGCAGCCTGATCCCCTGATGTTTTTGTGAAACAGAAACTCTAGAAAGAACCCATCAAATAAATATTTGATCTGAGACAAAAACTAAATGGAGTAAGTCACAAAGTTTGCCTGTATCTAATTAAGGATTTTGGTCTTGTTCATTTCACAGAAACTCTGAAAATCATTTAAATTCTCTGGTGCTGTTTCCATAACATCTACGGTTTGTAGACTGCTGGCTCACACTAGTCTCTTTAGCCACTCCTTAGCAGTGAGCTTTGTGTCCTTGTCATGCTGCCACCTTCTCAGCAAGCTTCTTGCCTATGGCCCAGGAGGGTATTTCATTCATGTCCCACCCTATCTTCCTTTAGACATAAATGGGCTGAAATGTTTCACTGAATACTTTGACTAACCCAATTTTAAAAAATCCTCTAGGCTAATTCAATCAATGTGAGCCTTCATTTAGAACCACATGACTATGCCTTGCTCAGTCACATGTATGTTATTTAAAGACTCACATTATTTGACATCAGATTTCCAAGCTAAAGGGCCTAGAAAAGTTCTGCTTCAAACTGGTTCAGCATCAAAGAAATACCCCCCCCCCCCCCCCCCAACCACCACCACCACCACCACCAGCAGCTCCTAAAAAAAGTGTTTGGTTGTCAAATGTTGAGCTATTGTACTCAGACACACCAAACATACAGAGTTTCAGGTATTTCTTTGTCAGCTCTGTGTCTGTGATGTCTTTAACCGTGGAACAAAAGACAGAAACAAGCTAGCAAGTCTCACAAACGTCCTGGAGTCTCTTTCCTTGTCAGAACTGTGCCGGAGCTTGTGACAGCCTCATTTCTAAAAGGATAAAAAAACTTTTCCAATACGTAAACAACAACGTATTTAATGTGTATTGCCCGACACATGTTTGCATGGGTGCAAAGGCAGATCTGACATCTAAGGGTGCAGCTTTATCAGGTGAAATTGGGAACAACTGGTGTAAATTTGATGAATCAATGGATTATTCAATAGAATACTCAATTACTAAAATATCCAATGACTTCAGCCCTATTTTGAGAACACTTTGGTTTTATCCATAGTGGTGGAGCGGACGGATGAGAAATTAATAATTTTGCAGATGTTCATAGTGTTATATGTATGGAAGTTTCTAGGGATGTTCCGATCACGTTTTTTTGCTCCTGATCTTTGATTGTGAGTCATTTGATCTTGAGTATCTGCCGATACCGAGTCCATATCCAATACTTTTCAGAAAAGCATTAAAATAATAAGAAAGAAAAAAAAAAGAAATATGTTTAGTAAAGCATTAAAATAAGAAACAAACAGGGAACAAAATCAGGAAAGTGTTCAAATAACAAGAAAACACATCCAAATTGTCCTTTAAGTTTCACTTTCACTTATATAGGAAGTACATTGAATAAAAACTTGTGTATATTGTGAATATACTTAAAAGTAGCAGCGTTGCTCTTATTTCAAGTTGTTTACTCCCTCAATATGCAGCTGGGAGCAATGCGTGTTCACATGACGGAGCAGGTAGATGGAGCCTTCAGCAGGCGGGGTAACTTTTCTCTACATAACACCTGTAGCTCCAGCTGGAAAATTAGAAACCCTGATGTTTTGCAGTCTGTTGGCAATTTCTCTTGGTTTATTAGCGTAACTTTCTCTGTCGGCTGGCTCTGCGTTGTTGTCTGACTTCACTATGAACTGTGACAGTTAGAGGTAAACTGGCTTTTAATGGAGACCAGTCATTTGCTTTTTTAATGCCCGAAGGAAAAAGCTGACAGCGAAAGTAGCTTGTTTGAAGGCAGAGAAACATGGAGCTGTGTCCTTTCCAGCATAAAGAATGCTCATTATGCACACATTACAAGTGTCTGTAGCTCTGCATCTGCTGTCCAGTTTAAAATACCACCAAACTGCAGATATTTTGGCTCTCCTGAGGAGAAACGTTAGCTCTGTGTTAGCAGGTTCGCTAACAGCGGCACTTGGTGTCTGAGTCCTTCCCTGCCATATGTTACTGTGTTGTTTTCGTACAAGAAACAAATATTATTGATGTAGAGGGACTGATTCTTCTTCCGGCTCCTGGCGGGTGCAGATGCTTTTGTCCTCCTCTCCTCCAAATCTTATCCTCAAGGCCTTTGTCTCTGTGTGCTGGGTGCACGGCTGCTTCTGCATTTTTCTGGAAACTGGAAACTGAAATACACTTAAATGGATCTCGTCAGTTGGTCACTCAATGCGACTGATCAAATTTTTCAACTATGAGAATGGGAGAAGGGGCTCCCGGATGCCCCTCTGGGACAGACCCAGTTGGACACATCATGGACTCCTGGAAACAGTGGAACTTGATTTGTTTATCTCAGCTGTCTGTGGAGGACTCTGAAGACGTGTGGATAGTCGTGGTGTTGGTGGCAGGTTTCCTGCTCATCGGCCTTGGAGGCTACCTGGCTTACAGGAAAATTAACAAGCTGTCGAGGAATATTGGCCTGATCCCGGAGCTCAGGGATGGTTTGCACCGCGCTGTGAATTCACAGACTCAAATAAGTGTCGAGATGAATCGTAAGCTTGGGACTTTGGCGGAGATTCATTCTTTGGCACAAAAGATGGATGCCATTAAGGAGAGAGTGGATGAATCAGCACAGATTGGGATAGATTAGCGTCCATTATTGGGATTCTGAGAGGTTGAGGACCAACAATTTATAAGACAGAGAGGAAATTAGGGATGAGCGAGTACATCACTATGTGTCTCTGTATCTGTTCAACCATCTAAATTATCTGTATCTGTATCTGTTCAACCATCTAAATTATCTGTCTCTGTATCTGTTCAACCATCTAAATTATCTGTATCTGTACTCAGAGTGGGCGTGGCCTAACCCGGAAGTGGGACTAGTTTAACCGGAAGTGGGTGTGGTTTACATCAATACGTTATTTTAATTCTGATCAAAAGTTGCTATGTGTATTGTTTATTTGAAAACTATTTACAGAGCAGCCTCAGAGTTGAGATTAAATATTTTTGATCACAATAGTAAAGGAACCATTACAGAACAAGTGTTTCAATAAAATCAGAACATTAATATTTAAGTGCATGAATTAAGAGAGAGACAGAAGAAAAGATCTTTTCTATAGCGCCTCTCATGATAAAAATCATGAGGCGCTTCACAAAAACAAAACATGTAAAATAGAAACAAGAATTTAGAAAATGATTAAAATATGTTTAAAATGAGCAAAAATAGACAATTGTGATTACAAAATGTAAAGAAAGAGAGAGAGTGAATAGGAAAGAGGGAGTGGATCCTGAGGAAGAGGAGAGAGAGAGAGAGGGGAAAAAAACCCGACCGGAGCGGAGGCGGTGACTGATGCAGCACGAGCCGTTTTCAGCTCTGTCTTGTCAAATGCACCACGTATTTTATGAAAATAGTAACTTTAAATAACTTTAAAGTTACTTTAAAAAGAAGCAAACTGAAGAAAACAGGGAGTACTGAAGAAGCGTGAACAGTGAAGCAAGCACGGAGATCTGTTACTGTCTGTGTGTGTGTGTGTGTGTGCGTGGATGGACCGGACGTGCACTGAGCTGTGAGCTCCCGGCTGCAGAGTTTTGTGTCTAGGGAGGGGCGGGCACTCTATGTGACTGGCCAATCACAGAGCGTGAAGACAGTCAGTTACCCAGTGAGGATTTTCCTTCAGCACAATTACAGATATTTACGAGTTTTACTCGTTTCATGCTCGTACTCGTCAAAAATGCGTTATCCGTACCGGATACTAGTCTGAAACGAGTATCCGGCTCATCCCTAGAGGAAATTATCTCTGTCTGGCCCAAAAACAATTTCTAATCGGAATCTGGCGTCCTTGAGCCTGCAAGGCCCCAACAAAAAACTCCCCCCTCAGAAAATATGTGGAATGTGCCGTCGCTATGGCAACTCAACTCTGTCTCCTTTCCCAGCCTGGGCGGGACTGCGGGAAGGCCACTGAGGCGTCCAGGATCACTGCAACCCCCCAACCCTCAATGCACACCCCCCCCCCCCCCCCCCCCCATCCACACTGAGGTGACATGCGCTGCTTCTATTGTGGCTGCAGGAACTGAAGTGGGGATAGTCCCAACCCACCACCCCACCTAGTGGGCACTTATGTTGTGATGACTCCACACACACACACACACACACACACACACACACACACACACACACACACACACACACACACACACACACACACACACACACACAAGTCTGTTGCATATCTGTCTGAGGTGTTTTTTTGCAGAGCAAAGCTGCTCTCCTGGTGGGAGGGCAACTCTGAAGTGCCTTTTTTTCCCTCCACCTGAACCAACCCTCATGTAAACCCCTCTGATCTCTATTAAGGTAGCGCGACTCAGGGTTGCGAACGACCACAGTCACCAATTCTTGTAATGTGTCTTGCCCATGTATGTCACGTTGAGAGGACTTTTTGGACCCAAAATGCAGATACCCAGGATGACACGAGGCAGGAGTTGATATAAAGAAAATCCTATTTTTGGATGAGTCCAAAAATAACAATAAATCCAAAAGGCAGGGAGCCAAAATCCAAAAATCAGGAAATGATCAGGAAATCCAAAAACACCAGAGGAACGGGCAGACTGACAGAACAAATCACGCTGACAAACAACAATGAACTGACAAGACAATGAGAAACAGACAGGGCTTTATAGACTGGGGCATAATGGGAGGCAGATGAGCTGCAGGTGTGTGGGGGGAGAACCAGGTGAAGGCAATAACTAATCAGGAAGGAGGAGCAGGAAGGAGCAGGGGAGGACACCGGACCTGACTGGAGAAGAACACACACACACACACTAAGCTGCGGAATGACACACACACACCGAGCTGCGGACAAAGAGGCTGGAGCTACAACTGGAGGGGCTGGGGATGACCTGAAGGGCTACAAACAGAAGACACATAAATGAGACGCAGACAAAGGACACATGAGGGCGCTATGAGACACAGAAGGGAATCTAGAGAGGGATGGAGAGCATCAGGAGACACATGAAGGAAGACACAGACGCAGACCATGACAATGTATGTCTGATCTCAGAATTGTGTGTACTGAAACTCTAATTTCCTTCTGGGATTAATAAAGTATCTTTGATTAGATTTGATTGATTGAAAATAAAACTAAACCATTTTTATTCAGTTTGAAAACCTCCGTCTCAGGATTAATTAAAAAAGTCATGTTTGTTGTTTTAATAGGTTAAATCCAGTTTATTTCTCCCGATTCCGATCTTTAAAAAAAACACATGATTGGGCTCAATTTCTGATCACTTGATCGGATCGGAGCATTCCTAGAAGTTTTACTTCCTCTGTGGTTTTGTTATTGTGGCACAATACAACTTTCACGAGTGTGAGTGTCACAACAAAACCCAGTGTTGGTATAGGTGCGTGCCTATTTTATTTATTTGTAAGAAACAATTTTCATACCATTTGTTTTAAAGTTAAAATAGCTATAGGTCAGTGGATCTTGCATACTGCTAGGGATTAGAGCTGAGGAAAATAATCAAATAATCGATGCATGGGGATGCGGACAGAAACGATTCTGCATCGTAGAAGAGTCGCCATAATCGATTATAGTGGAATGTAGTTTTGTTTGTTTTTTTAACGGCGGCACCAGCGCAGCATCCACATCTGTCAGAGTGAGCGTCCTCCACATGTACCAAGTGGTTCCACCTTAATGTGGTACTGCAGGGCTGAGCGCTCGAGTTGTAACCTGAGACCAAACCGGAGCCGACCAGTTCTGTTGGATTTGGGCCGTGAATTATGTTAATTGAGTGGGTTGGCACACGGCGTGCTCCGCTCGCTCGCACAGCAACTGAGAGAGAGAGAGAGAGAGAGAGAGAGAGAGAGAGAGAGAGAGAGAGAGAGAGAGAGAGAGGATCGGAGGAGCTCCTCCAAACCGATGCTCCAAACACGCGCTATTCTTTTCATAATTTAATTATAATTTCTCCTCGAAGCGCTCAGTCAGACCGAGTGTTGTGATCAGGGCCAGCCCGTCCTATAGGCATTATAGGCAAGTGCTAGGGGCGCCAGCCAGCCAGGGGGCGCCCTGGCGCCACAAAAAATAAAATAAAATAAAAAGTTACGTGACGTTTGTAAAGCAAGTTGACATTAATATTAAAATATCAAGCCCACAACATAATACCTTCTTAGCAAAGTTTATTAAGTAGCGCAGTGTGCATTTAAAAATGATTAATGATGTAACGTCACTATGTGGCTCCGTGCGTGGCGCCCACTTCGCCCCCCTCCTCGTCTTTCCCTACTACGAGAACGGTTATTTGATGAGTCAGCTAGTTCATCATGTCTAAGCGGCCTAAGTTATCTGGAGCCCAGGGGAGGAAAAAAAGAAAAGAAGAGGATGAAAAACGCTACAAAGACAGAGGTAAGGTGTAAAATATTGAAATTAAATGATTTCATGATGCTATTAGTTAGCACTCTGGGGATGCTTTAGGACAAACTAAGCTGTTTTCTTAATATTGTAACGTTTGTGCAGCACTAAAGCATGAGACACAAATATATTAGCTCTTAACAATGGTTTATTAAAGTTGTTAAACAGCTGGTAAAAGCTGCATATCTGGCTCCCAGACTGTAAACATTCAGTCAAACAAACAACGCGTCGATAACAGAGCAGCAGCAACACAGTACAGCAACCTAGGATTATTTTAGTGCTTTGGAATATTTTCTGATGTTTTGTGTTCTGAGAATTCAGAGTTTCTTAAAGGGACATTATGGAAGTGTGACAGCCAAAACATGTATAGAAATAATAAATTTCTTCTTCATACATTCTCCTGCAATGCCCTGGTCCTGTAGAATGAGCCCTGGCATTTTTACTGTGATTGCCTGTTTTTCTGTAAAATCACAGAAAAAGAGAGATGCTCGGGTCGAGCAGGCTGCTTCATGCGCGTTCACGCTCAGGCATCGCCCTCCAAGCCGTTGTTAAATGGTACAGATACAGGTGATGTCACTGGTGCGTTAGCTCGCCTGGTAAGACGTCGGACTTTCGTGCAGAAGACCTGGGTTTGATCCTGGATGTGAACATAGTTTTTTTAGAGTTTATTTTTTTACAGTTTATGATAGGGCTGCTCAATTAATCGAATTTTAATCACGATTACGATCTGAGTTTTGAACGATTATAAAAAACAAAACAAGCCGATTATTTGCTCCTCCCGCTTGCGCTGCCCTGAGTTGCAAATGAAGCGCTCCTCCACAGTGTTGCCAACTTAGCGACTTTGACGCTATTTCTAGCAGCTTTTCAGACCCCCTTCTTGACTTTTTAATCATAAAAGTACCTAGCGAACATCTCAGAAACATCTCTGGTAACCCTTAGCTACTTTCTGGATAACTGTCGTCGACATTTCCTGCAGGTTAGCTAAACACTCCGCCTGTGCTCCGGACCGTTCTTCAGGACATTAGGAAAGGGAATGATGCAGTGATGTGTCGGTCGCTAAAGACAGCTCTCGGAGCCGGCTCCCTGTTGGATTAACCAGAGTGAGTGACACACACACCGCACCTGCGGTCTCCTGAGCAGCTAAAAACAGCTAAATGTGCGCGTGCAGCACGCTAAACACACGTGCAGCTTGCCCGATTGCTGTGAGACCGGGGTGGGGGGTGGGGGGTGGGGGGCAGCTGTGGTTGGGACAATTATTACATTAACTGATGGGCCTGTAAATAAATAGTTTATAAATAAGGTAGAAATAAGTTCCTCACGCTGATAACTAATCTCTCTGAGGACACGGTGCTAGTGCACTCTCCTACAGCACCTTGACACGACTCAATAAATGTTATGTAACATTTTGTGAACATGAATTTATTTGCATTTATTTGTTATAAATGCCTCTGTATAATTCTTGCTGTCAGTATTTGCAAGATATTGGTATTTGGTTCTGTACTGGTTAGACTCAAGGTCTACAGCCCTTGGGTCATAGACTATGAGCTATAAGTATATTGGTCTTTTTATCCTGGGAATCAGGAGTTATTTTAGTGATCATCTTGTTTCTTATTTTTGTCCTGATTGTGCCCTGAGCAATTTTATGACTGAATAAAAACAAATAAAATCAACATAAATTGAAAAATCGTCCTAAATAATCGTGATCTCAATTTCAGTCACCATAATCGTGATTATTATTTTTGCCATAATCGAGCAGCCCTAGTTTATGATATAATTTTTACAGTAAGATGCCCAAATTTTTATTTGAGACTCGCCGAACGACATTGAATTCACAGATAAAAAAGATGTGGGTTCAACTTTCATTTTGGAACAAATTTTCAAGCAAGGGAAGGGAATGATCTGAGCATGCAGGAGGACTGACCCATCATAAACCTTTGTCGGCTGTGCTGAAGAGAAAGGTACAGAACCACATTATTTAATTAATTAGCCGCGCGTTCTCCTGCCCTCTGTCCTCTGGACCACAAACACACACACACACACACACACACACACACACACACACACACACACACACACACACACACACACACACACACACACACACACACACACACACGGGACTGTCTCAGCTGTTATTTTAGTTAAGGAGTGTGCACGTACAGCATGTGCGGCTCATGCACGAGCCTACTATTGAAGCTGCCGATACGCTTTTGGCCTGAGGGGGCAGTCACGAGCATAAAAATTCAAAACTCCGTAAAGTCCCTTTAATAAGATCAATTAATATGCTTTGAGAGTTCAGTGTTTCATAATAACACCTAAATGGTAATTGTCTGATAGTTTCTTCACAATTCTGACTGTTTTATATTTTTTATGAGTGATTTTTTAAACCTCATAGTAGAATGAATATTAGCATTATGCAAAAATTCTCATTGATGGTTGTCTTCTTTAAAGTATTGCAACAGATTATTGTTGCAAAAAAGTTTTAGTATGTCAACGTCCGAGGTCAGTGGAAAGCCCACCACTGTTAACAGATACAGATCAGCAGCACTGAGAACATCGTCCTACGTGGTTCAAAAATGTCTTGCATGAGACACGTCTATGTCTGCTGCCAGTTTAGCTCAAATGTTTTCACGAACACTGCCTTTTGCATACATTTCTGGGTTATTATTTTTTCAGCATTTCATTTTATTCTTGAAATCATGTATTGATATTTAGCTTGGTGTCATACACTCCTCTTCTGTCTTCAGATGCCCTGCTGAAGTTTCTATGTCCCTCCCCTGCAAATCCTCCTATCGCCTCTACCTCAGCCGAACAATTAAGCAGTGATGCAGCTGCAGCCTCATGCACTCCTCCTGTTGGCTCCACCTCAGCAGCACACCTTAGCAGTGATGCAGCACCATCAAGCACATCTTCTGCTTCTCCAATAGACCCTGCTGGCTGGCCATCTCCTCTAAAGGGCCATCCCCATCTGTACCTGGTCGGCCCGGGCCGGCCCGAGTGATTTTTCACTTTCCTCATGTCCCTGCATGTGGGCGGTCCCCAGAAATCGGTGGGAGAAATTGGCGCTAAGATGTCAGTGATGTCATATATCAGCGACCATTTGAGCCGCCCTGTGTTGATACGTGTGTAGTGTTGTAAACAATGGAGAACTTCGCTGTGCTATTTTTCATGGTTCTGCGCTTGTGGCTCCTTTTGGGGGCCAGACTCCGCTCTAGACAGGCCGAAAGGCGTCGGCTTCGCCAGCTGAGGAGGGATGAGAGGAGGATTAAATCTGCAAAGCGTCGCCGAGTCGTGCAGGAAGCCATTCTGCAGCAGTACAACACATTGCTGCGATTACGACAACGCAGACGACGCATCCTGGTAATGTCTAAAATTCTAATTCTGACCTGCGTGTTTAATACACTTCATGTTAATAAAATACGTTTCATTTGGTTTAGATGGCTGTTTTGGAAGGCTCCAGCCGCAGACGCGCAATCTGGTCACTCTTGCCTAGGGCTCCAATTTTGTTTGGGCCGGGCCTGGTTGTGATGCCGGGAGATCCGATCTCAGGGAGGTGGCGGGGGAGAGTGACGGTGGCTGCAGCGTAGTCTCTTTGATTTAGGGACACGGAGAAGTTAAAAGGAGAGAGAAATAGAAGAAAGAAGTTCTTGTTCCACTTTATTCTTTTGTGTCATGATGATAAACTGATGTTAAATTCAGCTTAAAGAGAAACTGGGAGGAAGCTTTGGTTCATTTTAGGTTACAGGAGGTCTCGTCTCCTATCTGCTCCTCCAGAGACAGCATGGACATGAGGGTCCCACAGGACAGGTTAGTGGAAAGGTTGGTAGTTAGCTGGTTAGTGAAGGAGATCCATCAGCTGGGTAATTTAATCCTAATCCAGCCCACAGCCTTCTGCTGGTGTTATTATCAGAAAGAATAAAACACACATCTTAAATATCATTGGAAGTGTAGAATTTGTTTTATGTTTTATTATTTTCTGCATCAAACAGAACTTGATTCATTCTCCAACATTTCAGAAACGAACCGCTGGGTTCAAATAAAATAAACTAAGTCAAACATTTCATTTGGTGTTACTTCTGACACCCTTCAGCTGCGGCATAAATATCTGACTCTAGAGCTGCTCAGAGACATTAAACACTCATATATGAACCCATTATGTATTTTATTATTACATTATGAGTCCTGTAGGTTCTCAGTACATTTTTAGATTTTGTGAGTTTTTGAAAGCGTGTTTTTCTCAGCCTGAGGCGTGGTGCTGAACCAGGAAACAGATGTTTTACTTTGTTAAATCTTCTTAAATGTTTAAATGTTTTGTCCTAACCTGTTGTGAATGGAGAGATTTTGAGGGATGGCAGCTTGTGTCAATTACGTTTTTGATAAAAAAATAAAAAGCAATTATCTGACACCTTCTATTTATCGATGAAAACCAATCAATATGGCATAATCGTGATGCATCGGGATATCGAATCGAATTGAATCGTTGACCCAATAATCGTAATCGAATTGAATCGGGAGACAAGTGAAGATTCACACCTCTACTAGGGATGTGCATTGGTGAAATTTTAGCGATACGATACATATCACGATACAGGGGAGACGATACAATGTATCACGATATGTTGCAATACATTCAGTCAGACGTTATTAATGATTTTTAGACTGAATTTATTATAGGGGAATTCAACAAACAGTCCAAACTGATACTTAACATGTTATTATACATGTTATTATACATGTTATTAGATTCACATTTCAATGGTGGAAACAAAACCCATTGCACAGTGCTGCCAACTAGCCGTCAGCATTTGAACTGCACCAAAAGAAAAGAAAATACACAAATGTTTACATGTAAATTCTTCCAAAAATTAGATTAACGGCTTTTCAATATCGATATAATATTAGAGGAAAATATATCACGATATATTACGATATCACTTATTTCCGTTATTTTGCTTTGTTTTGATACAAGATACAATTTATACACATTTGGTCTGCCTGAGTACTAGCCTGGCCTTCCAGACTCCTCCTCTGTTCAATTCTGCACAGAGAAAGGGTCTGGGAACTCTTCTATTCAAATAACCCCGCCCCCTGAGAGTTCTAACCGGGCCAATTAGGGCTGAGTAGCGTACGTCACACACCGCAACGCCGAGTTAGTCATGAACATGGCGACTGAAGCGGAGTGCGCTGCGGCTCGTTCCTCTCGTCTAAATGACTTGAACACGTCTTTAAAACCACAACAAGTAGAAGCGCTAAAAGCCCTTCTTCTAAAAGAATAAATGATGTTTGCGTCATTGCCAGACGCCACATTTCCGTCTTTTTTTCTGATTGGTTCTTTTTGAGCTGTGTAGTCCCGCCCCTCAAGTGCCCCTCTGCCTGAGTTACCAGACTCTCTCTCTGTGCAGGATTAAACAGAGGAGGAGTCTGGCAGGCCAGGCTATCTGAGTACCAGATTAGTCTCTTTTGACAAACGGAACCTTTTTGAATATTCTTGTGGAAATAATATGTTGACGAACCTATAATTAGACCTGAAAGCTCCTCATCACAGCTGAGTCCTTGTGCAGGAGCCAAAAACTCGTGAAATATTTTCAAGAATAAAAGACATAGTTTAAACAGCTGAATTACAAACTATAGCCGCTCTAAAATCCCTCACACATAACAGGATTGCAGCTTGTAAAATGTTCAAGTCCCAAACTAAATAAAATGGCAGAGTAGGCAGAGTAGAGGACAGGCAACCAATGAAAGAAAAAGCATTTACGTTATTACAAAGAGGACACTTTGCCTTGGTTGACTTAACGTTTGATAGGAATGCACCGCGTGGGCACATAACCAAACCGGGAGCCAGTGTTCAGGTGGGGTTTAGAAGATCAACACTCCCTTTACTCTTTTTTAGCCTCGCTGTGATTCATTTTCTATGAATCTGGAAAGGACAGATTGTTGCAGACGTGATAGAAAAGGGTGTCATTGCACACAAAAAGACATCGTGTTGCATGACCCAAAGCTTTTGTAGGTATGTGAAGCTCAAAGGGCCGGAAATTAATATCATGCATTACTCCTTTCATTAACATCCAAGTCCCTTTGCTGCACAGACAATCAGACAGAGGTCTGTTACAAAAATAGCCCAGAAGGAGAAGGTTACAGCACCTCTTTCAGGCACGTGTTTAGCAAATATTCCTTTGAACAATGGTCCTTTTGAGGAAATGCCTACGTGTAAAACTGATATGTCCTTTACAGAAACCTCAGGAGCTAGTCCAGCAATCATGTGATGAAAGAATCTAGCACTTTCTAAAAAAATAAATAAACACAATTATGCCATGTGCTACAAAAACTACAGTTTAAATGACGAGTTATAAACAAGAATGTGTTAGAAAGGTGAATGATTTAGCTATCTTCAATAAAGTTTGTGTAAGAGGATTTGAACCGTTAGCTTCAAGACGCGAGTTCTCCGGACAGCTGCGTGCGATCACAAATACACTCGGTGTTTGTGTTTGAAACTTCTGAGTCACTGGAAACGTGTTTGTTTGAACACAGCGTGCTCACCAGCGTGTGTGTGCGTGAGTGTGAGCTATGCAAACAGCTTAGTGTGCAGAATATTCACATGTGTTTAGTGACGGTATCAAACACACACCAGCCCTACAGGTTTTTGCTCTGCACTCAAATGTCTCCGTCAGTCAGTCCCACCAACGCCTGAACTTACACAGCAGAAATAGGAACGTGTTATAGTGTTGTCAATAATGACTACAGCACTGATTCTGCTTCCGAGGGCCAATACCAATTTCTAATACTGGTGCAGCTCTGACCTGCCAATGCCAGTTTTTCTCAAAGAGCCATCAGTTTTATGTTTTTTATGTAAGATTCATTTCAAAGTTGTGATTTTGAAAGAGAAAAATTTTAAAGGGAAGTTGTAATATTGTTAGCATACATTAGCTTTATTTGCCACAGGGAGCCTAACCCCTTCTTTCCACAGCACCGGAAACAGACGTGTAAGGAAACAGCGGCGTTTTACCCGTCAGTTCCCTTCACACCGGGAGCAAGTCTTACCCGAAATGGGAGCGAAGCATTCCACAAAGCTGATCCCGTAAGGTCTCAAAATCACGGGAGAATTGCATCCCTATGCGTGATTTTAGAGGTCCACACAGTAACAAGCAAGGAAAAAGACGACGATGTACCTAAAACGATCTGTTGTTTATTTGTTGTTCTGTTTACATCGGCTAAAAGGTTTTAACAAGAAATGATGTGTTTACTTGCACGTGACTTGTACTTTGAAAGTTTCCAGATGTTTTACACAGCTTTTTTTTTACTTCCTGTCTGGCCAGATCTAAATTGCAGCGTTTGACGTGTTTTCGAAGCACAGCACATAAAACATGGACTTGAAACGTAAACGCTTCTGTGAAATGTCCAGAATGTGACATTTTGCTGCCGGTGGAACGTAAGCCATCCTCTGTAACGGCGGCTATGCTGCCACTCGGTACGCTTGGTGGCCGTTTGGCGACGCTTTCACATCTGGTGGAAAGAAGGGTCATTCTCCTCTCCAGTCGGCTCATGGGTCGTCTGAGTGAAAGTAAGTAAACAGAGGTATAAAAGTAATTTTCTGGTCCGCTTTGCCGTATGCCTCGAATCACACACATGTTGTACTTCAATTTAAATTATAAATAATTAATCAAATTTGTAATTTAAATTATTACACATCAGAAGTAGAATATATGACCGTCACGCTTATTTATAGAGGTTTTCTCCACATTTAATACTCCTGTCGTACTGGAAGAAGCATGAACATGTTGCTAAACTCGGCCATTTTTCCTCTTCCCCTTGTCTAGTTTGATGACGTAAACTCTGTGAGACGAGCAGTTGGAGCACGCTGCATCTCTTCACACTGCCGTTCAGAAATAAGCTCTTACTCGGTATCAAAAGGTACCGGTTAAGTTCACGGACGTTATATTAAATCCATGGCACAACTCAGACGGGATCAGAACATGACTTTTATTGCTCTTTGACTCTCATTCGTATTTTTGGGGAGAAGAGAAGCTATTTCTACAAAAATGATTACAATTAAAATGTGTTGACTGCAAATACTGACATCATCAGCAAGTTCATCATTTCTGATAAACTGGCTGCTGACACAGAGTGCTTGGTTTGCATCAAACAGATTGGAAAGTCGTGCTAGGCTGCAGCATCAACGGGAGAAGAGACATAAAACAACAGTTTAAAGAAAACATCACTAAGAGTTTAGCTCTGCTTTGCGTCTTTTGAGGTTGTTCTGGTTTCAGTGACTGCTGAAGCTCGTTTCCAGCTGCCTTGGTAACTTGTCATGCGTGCTATTTTATTTACCCTTTACTGAAAATACACATGAGGAGACCACCAGAGCACACTGAAACTACAGTAGACTCCATGTAGCTCATCATAACCAGTCCGTCATTGGCTGCAGACGCTTTCCTTGTTATGATAATAAACAAATGAGACTACAGCTTACGTCGGACGGCAAGCATCCCGCCACAGCGGGAGGAGGAGGAGGAGGAGGAGGAGGAGGAGCAGGGAGCCACATAGAGAAGGAACCAGCCTCACCTTGGCAGGGATGTAGTGTGATGCCTGCGGAGGCTTCGGCTCCAGCCGTTACTGAGTAGAATCGCTGTTAGCAGAGGGATGCGCACTTTGCAATGTTTACATCACCGCTGCTGCTGCTGCTGTTGCCATGGTTATCTGTATCCAGATCCGGTGTGCTCTGCAGCCCCCAGTCTCCCTCTGTCTGTCTGTTCTCTAGCTCACGCGCGCTCTCTCTCTCTTCAGGTTTAAATTTGGGGAAGTGCGGCAGCGAGTCAGGTTGTGTTCACCGGAAACGGGTCCGTCCTGCGTCTCAGCACGACGCACATCCACACAGCTGACGGTCCTCGGACAGCCGACGTCTGGATGCGAGTCAGATGCGTCCTGATCCCGATGCGCTGGTGGCGGCGGTGCGTCCGGCGGGTCGAGCTGACGTCAGAGAGTGAGCCGCGCACGCGGAAATGACCGTGCGAAAGGTTAAACAGAGGAGTGTCACCACCCGACACAAGAGTAAAAACATAAAGGTTATTACAGGTCGTGTTGTGTTTGTGTTTATGGACGGTGGAGCTTCAGAGCACACTAAATCACATTTGAATGAACAAATCATAAAACAGAAGACAGTTCATG